>NC_042617.1:246033758-246333758 GCF_901001135.1 Rhinatrema bivittatum
GAGGAACCCTATGAGCCTTTGAATCACACTTCTCTGAAAACTTTGACACTTAAGACAGTTTTTCTGGTGGCAATTTTCTTGGCAAGGAGAATTTCAGAGCTTCAGGCTCTCTCGTGTTGGGATCAGTTTTTTTGCAAATTGATAATAACAAAGTGGTGTCGCGGACGGTTCCATCTTTCTTGCCGAAGGTGGTTTCCTCTTTTCATGTGAATCAGGTAGTGGAGTTACCAGGTTTTCCCAAGTAGTCTTGAGATCTGGCGATGGGGAGGGATCGCCATCTTTTGGACATGAGGCGAGTTCTTTTACGATACCTCAAGGCCACCAACTCCTTTCGACAATCGGATCATCTCTTCATGGCTTTTGGTGGAGCCAAGAAAGGGGAAAAAGTATCTAAGGCTACTTATGGCCCGTTGGTTGAAAGAAACTATTGTCGCAGCTTACATTAGCAAGAGTCGATCCGTACCATTGGTCCTGAAGGCGCATTCTACAAGACCTCAGGCATCTTCTTGGGCTGAATGTCAATTGCTTTCTCCCCAGGAAATCTGTAGGGCTGTGGTGTGGTCTTCTCTTCATACATTCACCAAGTATTACCACTTGGATATGCGGGCTCACAAGTCTCCTACTTTCGGTGAAAGTATATTGAGAGCAGGTCTTTCGGGTTCCCACCCAGTGTAGGGAGCTTTGGTACATCCCATTGGTCTGGACTGATCTGGGTATGTTCAGGAAAGGAAAACTTGTTCTTACCTGCTAATTTTCATTCCTGTAATACCACAGATCAGTCCAGAGGCCCACCCTGATATCAATACCAAAAGACTGATTTTTTTTTCTAGAGTTCTGCTACTGCGTTCAGAAGGGTTACAGTTTTAAGCTGCCAAGTTCGTTACGCCAATATTTTTCATGAGTTTAACCTTTTTTGTGGGACTTCAGCAGTCTGGTCACGCTTGGGGGTATCAGTACCAGGGTTTGTTTCATCCCTTTAAGTTGATTGTTTTTTGGTTCTAAGCTTGGGTACAGTTTAATACTGAAGGGCTGCAGGTGGTACTCTCGTTTATAGTGCACAGCCTCAAAGTTTTGCTCTCTCCTGCCATCTGCTAGTAGGGATGCATAACCCATTGGTCTGGACTGATCTGTGGTAGTACAGGAATGAAAATTAGCAGGTAAGAACCAATTTTCCTTTACATGTGTAAAATAGTATATATGTGAGTATACACTATTTTAGAAGCCTCAAGATACATGCATAAATCAGGATCCACAAGCAAATCTGTACGTGTAAAAAAGGAGTGGGCCAGGTGCATTATGAAGCAGGGCCAACATTTACATGAATGAGTTGCTATTCTATAAGCAATTTACGCATATAAATTTGGCAGCTTATTCATGTATATTTACTCCTGCTCAATATCTAGAGTAAGTGATTGTAAACATCTTGTAAGAGAAATACTGACAGGGTGGAGGGGGGTGTCTGGGTGAAATGGGGGGACTTCAGGTTCAGAGAGTGTAAACGCTGATTTATGGGAATAAGTGTTAGAGATGTGAATCGTGTGATCGATCGTCTTAACGATCGATTTCGGCTGGGAGGGGGAGGGAATCGGATCGTCGCCGTTTGGGTTTTTAAATATCGTTAAAATCGTGAAAATCGAAAACCGGCACACTAAAACATCCCTAAAACCCACCCCGACCCTTTAAAATAAATCCCCCACCCTCCCGAACCCCCCCCCCCCCCCAAATGCCTTAAATTACCTGGGGTCCAGTGGGGGGGAGGGCGGGAAAACCGGCACACTAAAACAACCCTAAAACCCACCCCGACCCTTTAAAATAAATCCCCCACCCTCCCGAACTCCCCCAAAATACCTTAAATTACCTGGGGTCCAGAGGAAGGGTCCCGCTGTGATCTTCCACTCTCGGACCTCCGGTGCTTGTAGAAATGGCGCCGGCGCTACCTTTGGTTTTTCCATACGGAAAATGGCGCCGGCCATACGGGGGTCCAGCGCCGGCCATACGGGGGTCCAGCGGGGGTCCGGGAGCGATCTCCTGCCGCGAATCGTTTTCTGTACGGAAAATGGCGCCGGCCATACGCTGTATGGCCGGCACCATTTTGCGGCGCCATTTTGCGCAAAATGGCGCTGGCCGTAGACAACACGATTCGACTGCAGGAGGTCGTTCCGGACCCCCACTGGACTTTTGGCAAGTCTTGTGGGGGTCAGGAGGCCCCCCCCAAGCTGGCCAAAAGTCCCTGGTGGTCCAGCGGGGGTTCGGGAGTGATCTCCTGCCGCAAATCGTTTTTCCGTACGGAAAAACCAAAGGTAGCGCCGGCGCCATTTCTACAAGCACCGGAGGTCTGAGAGTGGAAGATCACAGCGGGACCCTTCCTCTGGACCCCAGGTAATTTAAGGTATTTTGGGGGGGATCGGGAGGGTGGGGGATTTATTTTAAAGGGTTGGGGTGGGTTTTAGGGTTTTTTTAGTGTGCCGGTTTTCCCCGCCCTCCCCTTTCCCCTCCCCCTTCCCCCGATTTACGATTTTTGACGATAAATCGGGGGAATTGTTATTGTATCGCGGCTCTAACAATTTTTGACGATTTAAAATATATCGGACGATATTTTAAATCGTCAAAAAATGATTCACATCCCTAATAAGTGTATCTAAAATATGCATATTAAATCTACTTGTATATCACATTAAAATTAGATGTAAAAATAAATGGGTATACCAGTGCATACTTATCCAGCTAAATTCTGATTTACCTCACTAAGTGGCTGCTTTGCTCTACTTAGCCAGATAGGTTTTGAGTTATCCAGGTAAGTAGTAGCAGTTATCCAGATAAGTTTCAATTTATCTGGTTAAGTAGCAACAAAGCCACTACTTAGCTGGATAAGTCTTAGAACACTACTTATCCAGCTAAATTAGATAGCTGGAGAAGTCTAAAAAAGTACAATTTATCCGGCTAATGCAAAAATGTATTGGTACATTTGTTTATATGCACGTGTATGTTCCTGGATATATTTATGTGTATAATACTCATATATGGACATGAGTGCTCTTGTATTAATTATCCTCTTAGCGGCCTATATTTAGGAGCATAACATTTTTCTAATATAGCACTCAAAATTATCCAGATAAATATATCCAGGGAACTTTAATGTATTCAGGTATTAGTTGACAAGCTAATATTTGAAATCTAATGGCTGCTATATTAGAAAGAAGATAAACAAAATCAACATACATTATAAAATAGGGGTGTGCTTTGTTTTTTGTGTGTCATTTTCATTTCAGGTCATTATCTGTTTGATTTTGTTTTTAAAATGGTTTGGGGTGTTTATTTCAGAGTTCCTTCATGTCGGAGTTAGTGTGCACTAACTGAAAATGTTACCAATAAGTTAAAAAGTGTCAACTGGGGGAGCAATTCATTAGCTAAAGCTATGGTTCTGCATTCCCATTGGCTGTATCCTTAGTTACTTGTTTGTGTTGCCAAGGTTGCAAGGTGGTGTTTGTCAGGGGATAACCAGTGCCTGGTAACAAGTGTAAACAAACAAGTGATGTAATAAAAGCATCAAGTTCAAGTCAGCAAAAGCATGTAATGTAAATGCATATTTTGAATTCACTAATCTTTTTGTATTTTAGGAAAGGGCCCTGGCACTTTGGAATATCCATATTTTTAATTTCCCTGGTGGTGTAAGAGTGACTGGTGAGAGGGGAAGTGACTGGGGTGACTGTTAGTGCACACTAATACGAAATAGCAATTTTTACAAAATGTCATCATATTTTTTTTCTTTTGTTTCATGGTGCTCCTGAAACAAGATGAAATAGACAATTTCATTGCCATTGTCTATTTTGTTTAAAATGAATGCACATGCCTATTGTATATTATATATTAGATCAGATTTTTATTGCAAAGTAGTGTGATATACATGTTTTTTGTTTTAGAGTTAGGGACAAGCACATATTTCAATTCTGACACTTCATCATTCTATATAAAGTTGTGCATGAGAAAAGCAAGGAGTCTCTAGCTTAAAGCTACTAAATTAAATGACTGTCCTTTAGGTTATTGATTGACATTGTAAAAGCAGGACATACCAGAAAAACTGCAGACATTTGACTGCAAAGAGTATGTCAGTAGGAATGTTAGGTATCCATGGAATGACTACATCCTCACTCTTTGCACAGTCTGTCAAAACTATTCCTTTAATAATATAAGGAGACAAACTTTTAACACATAGTCTTGTGCCATTGCGTAGTCTTGGTGCATCCAAATTTCTCAAGATTCTAATAGGAGAAGCAATTATGAGGATCAAGTTAAGCATTAGCATTCCAGAAGGCTCAAGAGAATTGAGAAATTCAGTGGGATATTGAACCACTTGATTAACATCCACAACTGTGTTGATTGACTTATATGATGTAGGTTCTCCGGGTAGCTGTTGTAGAATATTTAAGATGATGGCTTTTATGCTGCTACTTGTAGGTGTAAGAATGACACATTCACAAAGTCATTTGTGATTGTTGAAATGGTGTTATAGATTCAAGGTTTATAGCATTTCAGTTGACTCTACAGTATTGCAGAAGCTTGTTGTAACGCTGATGAGTCCAATGTTTGGGTTAACTAGTACTTTTCCAAAATCAGTATTTAACAGTTGTTGAGAAAAATTAGCAGTCGAAGCATGGTTATACTGCTCCATAGTAAGAGATTTTCAAGCAAGCATTAAGTTAATCAGCTATGGCTGTATTTGATGAAAATCGCCCTCTAAAAGCAGAATTCCACCTGTAAGTTCTTCATTGTGTAACAAGTCTTGATGAGTTTGATCTAGAGCTCCCAGTGCATATTTGTGAAACATTGTGCACCCATCCAAATATAAAGTCTCAGTCTGAACCTCTAGCTTGGAGAAGACTAGACATTTTTGGCTGAAAACGAATCCATGACCTTCCTCTGGACGTAAAAGTATCCCCTGCCGAGTTTGATTGCATTTATTCGAATGATGTCCAAATGCATAAAAAATAAATATACAAACTTTTGAAAATATACATTTTCAAAACTGCAGTACTTGATTTGTCAGTGAAGTTTCACCACTGATGACTGTTTGGCCATGGGTGAAACTGCCACAGAATCAACACTCCTGAAAGTTTTCATATTTCATAATTCAATCTTTTGAACAAAACTGTGGGTAGCCTGCCTGCCTTCAGTCACGTCTCTCTCTTTGCTCCTATTCCAGCACCATCCCTTGCAAACAGCCTGCAGGGAACCTCCTCCTGTCCTGATGTGAACGGAGGGATTGGGGGAGGTAAAGTTAGAGTGGACAGAGAAAGCAGTCAGAATGTTTGATCCCTCAAAGATCTCTTAAAGCCTTATCAAATCAAAGATTATTTTGATATAATTCCTGGATGGAGTGATGACCCTATAGAAGAAGAATTTCATCTTTATTTGTGGCCAATCATATACCATTTACAAAGACTTGGATGTGCTTTGGAAGTCTACAACTGCAGGTGCCCACAGCTGGCAGAGAGGGCATTAATTTAAATTCAAAGAAGCCTTAATGACTAACACTACTGCTGACAACTTTCAATTTGTAATTCAGTCCTTTTGTATCTGTTACCATGAATCCAGTATATGTGCATACAGTATCTGTGTAATTAGCATGACAAAATGCTGATGTTGAGGGCATTTTTAGCAAACAGAAGCTCATATACTTGGAAAGATGACAAGAACTTTCTCAAGAAACTATAAATACGATAGTTGCACTATTTCAGTTCAAAACAAAAGTGGCATTTCACAGTTAAATTTGTTACATATGTCTTAATTTGATAAATTGTAGATTTTTGATTTTGGTACATTTTTTATTTGTATATTTAAATATTGTTTAAAAACAAACAATATGGTTTTCAATAAAAAAAATGTGACTTTTTTGCATAATAAGAGGTATGGATCTTTATGCAAAATTATGCAAATTTGCCACAGAATTGTCTAACTCTTGCCATGGAATTATGAAAAATCTGTCATAGGAAACTGGAGGCTCTAGCTTAAGTTTTGGATAAGTTTATCCTGATACCGAGTCTGGACTGCCCACAACTCAGTATCAATCTCTTTGTTTCATCAGCATATTTGATCACTTCACTTTTTTATTCCTTTTCCAAATCATTTATTAATATGTTAAACAGCACAAATCCCAGTACAGACCCTTGTGGCACTTCCCTATTTAGCTTTTTCCTTTGGGAAAACTGACTCTAGTACTTTTCTATTTCCTTGTAACTAATTACTAGTTTACTATAGGACACTGTGTCCTATTCATGTGCTTTTAATTTCCTGAGGAATCTCTCATGAGGAATTTTATTAAATGCCTTCTGAGAAGCCAAATACAGTATATTAGGGGTGTGCATTTGTTTGCAATGTATTGGCAATCCGCAACGTATATGCCATATTTGTTGTATTCGTGGGGGTCACAAAACATATGGTGAATAGGGATGTGAATCGTTTTCCATATCGTCTTAACGATAGAAATCATGTGGCAGGGCAAGAAAATCGTCTTAGGCACGATTTTTTAGTTAAAAAATCGTTAAAATCGTTTTTTTCCGATTAGTGCGCACTAACTCGAGTTAGTGCGCACTAACGGGAGTTAGTGCGCACTAACTGGGAGTTAGTGCGCACTAACTGAAAATGATACAATTTGACACTTTTCAGGTCAGTTAAGGTCAGTTTAGGAATGAATATGTATTCCTATTGGCTGCCCTCTTATTTATTCATGTTACCAAGTTTCCTACTGACAGTATATGGGGGATGGGAAATGGAAACAGTTGGTAGCTTGACAAAACAAGTAATGTGATCAGTCAATGTGACTAGAACTTGTGCCCTAACCCTGATACCAGGGGTATTGTGATCTTCCTGCACACAGTGCCCTATCCCTATTAATACCAGGAGTGTTGTGATCTTCCTGCACACAGTGCCCTATCCCTAATACCAGGGGTGTTGTGATCTTCCTGCACACAGTGCCCTATTCCTGATACTGGGGGTGTTGTGATCTTCCTGCACACAGTGCCCTATTCCTGATACCGGGGGGGTTGTGATCTTCTTGCACACATCCCGATATCAGGGATAGGGCACTGCATGCAGGAAGATCACAACACTCCTGGTATTAATAGGGATAGGGCACTGCATGCAGGAAGATCACAACACTCCTGGTATTAATAGGGATAGGGCACTGCATGCAGGAAGATCACAACACCCCTGGTATCAGGGATAGGGCACTGTGTGCAGGAAGATCACAATACCCCGGAGGAGTGAGGGTCAGGCAGCTCCCCCCTGTCTGTGAAGCCAGCCTCTCACTAGTAATGCAGGGAGGGAGCTGTCTCAGACTTCACCATCCTCCCCCCCCCCTTACCCACACACCATTCACTAGCTGGGACATGGGGGAAGTCAGGAGTGAGGGTCAGGCAGCTCCCCCCTGTCTGTGAAGCCAGCCTCTCACTAGTAATGCAGGGAGGGAGCTGTCTCAGACTTCACCATCCTCCCCCCCCCCCCCTCACCCACACACCATTCACTAGCTGGGACATGGGGGAAGTCAGGAGTGAGGGTCAGGCAGCTCCCCCCTGTCTGTGAAGCCAGCCTCTCACTAGTAATGCAGGGAGGGAGCTGTCTCAGACTTCACCATCCTCTCCCCCCCCCCCCTCACCCACACACCATTCACTAGCTGGGACATGGGGGAAGTCAGGAGTGAGGGTCAGGCAGCTCCCCCCTGTCTGCGAAGCCAGCCTCTCACTAGTAATGCAGGGAGGGAGCTGTCTCAGACTTCACCATCCTCCCCCCCCCCTCACCCACACACCATTCACTAGCTGGGACATGGGGGAAGTCAGGAGTGAGGGTCAGGCAGCTCCCCCCTGTCTGTGAAGCCAGCCTCTCACTAGTAATGCAGGGAGGGAGCTGTCTCAGACTTCACCATCCACCCCCCCCCCCCTCACCCACACACCATTCACTAGCTGGGACATGGGGGAAGTCAGGAGTGAGGGTCAGGCAGCTCCCCCCTGTCTGTGAAGCCAGCCTCTCACTAGTAATGCAGGGAGGGAGCTGTCTCAGACTTCACCATCCTCCCCCCCCCCTCACCCACACACCATTCACTAGCTGGGACATGGGGGAAGTCAGGAGTGAGGGTCAGGCAGCTCCCCCCTGTCTGTGAAGCCAGCCTCTCACTAGTAATGCAGGGAGGGAGCTGTCTCAGACTTCACCATCCTCCCCCCCCCCCCCCTCACCCACACACCATTCACTAGCTGGGACATGGGGGAAGTCAGGAGTGAGGGTCAGGCAGCTCCCCCCTGTCTGCGAAGCCAGCCTCTCACTAGTAATGCAGGGAGGGAGCTGTCTCAGACTTCACCATCCTCCCCCCCCCCCCCCTCACCCACACACCATTCACTAGCTGGGACATGGGGGAAGTCAGGAGTGAGGGTCAGGCAGCTCCCCCCTGTCTGTGAAGCCAGCCTCTCACTAGTAATGCAGGGAGGGAGCTGTCTCAGACTTCACCATCCTCCCCCCCCCCCTCACCCACACACCATTCACTAGCTGGGACATGGGGGAAGTCAGGAGTGAGGGTCAGGCAGCTCCCCCCTGTCTGTGAAGCCAGCCTCTCACTAGTAATGCAGGGAGGGAGCTGTCTCAGACTTCACCATCCTCCCCCCCCCCCCCTCACCCACACACCATTCACTAGCTGGGACATGGGGGAAGTCAGGAGTGAGGGTCAGGCAGCTCCCCCCTGTCTGTGAAGCCAGCCTCTCACTAGTAATGCAGGGAGGGAGCTGTCTCAGACTTCACCATCCTCCCCCCCCCCCCTCACCCACACACCATTCACTAGCTGGGACATGGGGGAAGTCAGGAGTGAGGGTCAGGCAGCTCCCCCCTGTCTGCGAAGCCAGCCTCTCACTAGTAATGCAGGGAGGGAGCTGTCTCAGACTTCACCATCCTCCCCCCCCCCCCTCACCCACACACCATTCACTAGCTGGGACATGGGGGAAGTCAGGAGTGAGGGTCAGGCAGCTCCCCCCTGTCTGTGAAGCCAGCCTCTCACTAGTAATGCAGGGAGGGAGCTGTCTCAGACTTCACCATCCTCCCCCCCCCCTCACCCACACACCATTCACTAGCTGGGACATGGGGGAAGTCAGGAGTGAGGGTCAGGCAGCTCCCCCCTGTCTGTGAAGCCAGCCTCTCACTAGTAATGCAGGGAGGGAGCTGTCTCAGACTGGTATCAGGGTTAGGGCACTGTGTGCAGGAAGATCACAACACTCCTGGTATTAATAGGGATAGGGCACTGTAAGAGATGACTGTAGTAGATTGAATAAAGATCTGATGTTTCTGCTCTCCTCACACCAAACAAAAACAACACACAAGCAGAGAAGCCCTTCTTACAAAGCTGAGCTAGTGAGTTAAGTAGGAGGAAAAGTAAACATACTGGTGCCAGTGTGGCTACTTAAAAAATACACTTACCAACAATCAATTACATATATTTGAACTGTGTACAGTTCCAGCCAGGACCACCTTTCTAAAATGCACAGTGATTGGCAAATTCAACATGCACTAGCATTTCAGGTGCCTGCTAACAAAAATAATAAACAAACAAGTTCTAGTCACGTGAGTGCTGATCATTACATTACTTTTTTTGTCAAGCTTCCAACTGTTTCCATTTCACATCCCCCCAACCATATTGGTAACATCAATAGATAAGAGCACAGCCAGCCAATAGGAATACATACATACATATTCATTCCTAAGTGACCTTTACTGACCTGGGAAGTGTGAACACTTTGTTTCATTTTCTGTTGGTGTTCGTTAGTTTCCAGTTCCATTTCCCATCCCCCCAACCATCACCTCAGTGGTAACCTTGGTAATATCAATAGATAAGAGGGCAGCCAGCCAATAGGAACACATATTCATTCCTAACTGACCTTCAGTGACCTGGAAAGTGTTTATTTGTATCATTTTCAGTTAGTGCGCACTAAATCGAGTTAGTGCGCACTAACGGGGAGTTAGTGCGCACTAACTCGAGTTAGTGCGCACTAACACGATTTAACGATTTTTAACGATAAATCGTTAGAATTTCTATTGTATCGTGTTCTATAACGATTTAAGACGATATAAACATTATCGGACGATAATTTTAATCGTTGAAAAACGATTCACATCCCTAATGGTGAACTCCCACAAATACAACATATCACTAACGAATAAACCCCCACCCTCCTGACCCCTCCCCCCCCCAAGACTTGCCAAAAGTCCCTGGTGGTCCAGCGTGGGTCCTGGAGCGATCTCCTGCTCTCGGGCTGTCGGCTGCCAGTGTTCAAAATGGCGCCGATAGCCTTTGCCCTTACTATGTCACAGGGGCTACCGGTGCCATTGGTCGGCCCCTGTCACATGATAGGAGCAATGGACGGCTGGCGCCATCTTATGCTCCTACCATGTGACAGGGGCCGACCAATGGCACCGGTAGCCCCTGTGACATAGTAAGGGCAAAGGCTATTGGTGCCATTTTGAATACTGGCAGCTGATGGCCCGAGTGCAGGAGATAGCTCCAGGACCCCCGCTGGACCACCAGGGACTTTTATCAAGCTTTGGAGGGGACTCCTGACCTCCCCAAACTTGCCAAAAGGCCCTGGTGGCCCAGCAGGGGTCCTGGAGCAATCTTCTGCAATCGGGCTGAAGTAAGTTTCAAGATAAAAAAAAAAAACCAAAGCTGATGTTCCTGCACAGATTGAGGAGGAGATTGTAATAGGTTGGAGTGGAGCAGTGGGTTATGAACCAAGAGACCAGGGTTCAAGTCCCACTGTTGCTCCTTGTGACCTGGGGCAAGTCACTTTACTCTTCATTGCCTGAGGTACAAACGTATGCCTGGATTTATCAAAATGCACTAAATATCACATGCGATAGAAAAAGGGGTGTGTTTTATGGTAATAGGCAGCTTATCGCATTGTGCAATGCTCTTCAACCTAGCTTGATGTTACTCAGGTAGAGAGTCCATCAAGCTAGGTTGAGAGAACATTGCACAAATCTCATCTTTGGGTGAGTTTCCTCACTCCGAAGGTCATCAAACCTTCACAAGAGAGCACTGTTCTGTTCGTAAGTCTCACTTTGAATGTCAAAGTGGCCCCTAACACCTACACTAAACCTCACCTCGAGTTACTAGGTAGGCCTCCCATACAGATATAAATACCTATCTAGTATGAGAGAATTACAGCAATGAACCCAGCCCACTGCTGCCCCTAACTCCTCCTCTTTTTCTGATTTGCATCGCACCATATGTTATGGCCTTAACGCATGCGAAAATGCCAAAACGCTATTTGATAAATGACTCTGTTAGATTGTAAGCCCTCTGGGGATAGGGAAGTACCTGAATGTAATCTGCTTTGAAGTGCTGAAAAAAGTTGAAAAGCAGAATATAAAAATCTAAAGGAAAGGTGCTGTGGATCAAGGTTGTGCCATTTTGGCATTTTCACTCATTTGCAACAGTAAAGATTAATTTGGACACTAACACTGTTGAGAACGGCCTCGAAAGGCCTTGCATTCTGTTGGAGACGGCCTCGAAAGGCCTTGCATTCTGTTGAGAGAGGGCCTCGAAAGGCCTTGCATTCTGTTGAGAAGGATTGTTTTAGTGTGCCCTTGGGCCTCAGCCCGACCCCAGACGGATCCAGGACCGAACCGAGGGTTGACGGCGTGTTCCACCATGGCTGACGGTCTTACCCTCTGCCAGGCCTGCAAGCTCCCAAGGCCAACAACAAGGATGATGTTGGAATCAACATGGCTCGAATCCTTACTAACACACGTAAAAGAGAGCATATCACACCCATCCTAGTAGACCTACACTGGCTGCCCATCCATTTCCGCTCCCAATACAAAACCCTAACTATTCTTCACAACACTCTCTACAAAAACATCTCCCCCTGGCTTAAAGAAATGCCCCACTTCCACCTCTCAACCTGCCAGACAAGATCCACCTCCACAGGCACCCTTCACACACCACCCCTCAAAACAGCCCGCCTATCCACCACCAGAGAAAGAGCCTTCACCATCGCAGGCCCCGCCCTCTGGAACTCCCTCCCCACACACCTCCGTCTTGAACCCTCCCTACCCAACTTCAAAAAAGGCATTAAGACCTGTCTCTTCAGACAGGCTTACCCCGATTCCAACCTCTCGTAGTCAACCCTCCTGAAACCTCCCTAGCTTCTCCCCCCCCCCCCCCTGTTCTCTCCCTCGTCTCACCCCTTAAACCTCCCTAGTCGCACCCCCTGCAACCCCTGAAACCACCCTAGTCTCACCTTTCAACCCACCCATACCCCCTCTTATCCCCCCACCCTCCCTCCCCTCACCCCTTCCTATACCGCCCCGCCCACCACTCACTGATTCGCTACCTAGTTTTTCCGTGCTCCACTGTAACACAAGTTAAAACACTCAACCTGTGTTAAAAACCTAAAGTAAGCTACCTTTTATTACCTGCTATAATTGATGTAAATAAGCAAATATTTTATACATATGTTTTAATTGTTTAAATAAGTTATCAATATAACCTACCATAACTTTTGTAATTAAGCTTTTAACCGCTGTAATTAAGCAACAATGCTTAACCGTTACTCAACCTCTCATGTAAATACTGCTACGTTCCTTTGTACCTTTCTCAGCTGCTGTCTTTCCTCCTTTTACCTTTCTCCCTCTCTCTCCCCCCCTCTTTTTTGTCTCCTGCTCCATCCCCCATTCCCTGTTTTTTGTAATTTCCTCCTTCTCAAGTTTATTGTAAACCGGCGTGATGTGCTTGCACGAACACCGGTATATTAAAAGCTGTTAAATAAATAAATAAATAAATAAATGTGAATGGTCCTCCGACCATTCCGAGCCCTTTCGGACCTGCTGCATGGAACAGCATGGAGCAGCAGGCCTGGCCTGAGGTCAAGGGCAGACGGGCCTTGACACGAAGACATGACAGCAGGATCGATGCAAAGGCATCGAGGACGAACACTTGACACCAAGGCTGATGCAGATGGCATCAGAGACGAAGGCTGGCACTAGACAAGACACCAAGGTAGCTGAAGACATGACACCAGGGTCCATGCAACAGCATTGCGGACGAAGACTTGACACCAAAGCTGATACGAAGACATCACGGACCAGTGGCAATGAGACGGCATCCCAGACCAGGGTCGATGTGATGACATCAGGAACAAGACATGATACCAAAAGTGATGCAACGGCATCCAGGATGAGACGAGGAATTGATGAAGTCCAGACGAGACGAGAAGCTGGGCAGAAGGACATTGGCACTGTCTCTCAGGGCGCCCTACTCAGCCCACCCACGGGACTGAGTCGCAGACCACCCTGTCCCACTGCGCGCCCTACACAGCCCAATGAGGCTGGTCACGGACCACGCTGGGAGCGGGATGAGTGCTTGGAAGGATCCAGTCAAAGCAGAACTCCGACAGAGCCGATGTCATCCGAAGCTCCACCAACGACTGGCAGGACATGACGGCTCAGGAGCACAGTACACCAGTCCACCTGTAGGCTAGTCCACGCTCTGGCAAGACATCATCCGAGGGACCCCCGGCCTGACAGGTACCAGAAGGCTCAAGAGCGCTGAAGACGAAGACACAGGAGCAGGACATCAAGGAACCTGGAACATCAGGAAATGGAGGATCAAAGCGAGACACCAGGACACCTGGACAGGGACCTCAGGCAACGAAGACATAACTTGACATGGCGTGACAAGAACTCCATGGAGAAGACGAAGAAGACCTGACAGAGCTCTGGCAGGCAGGAGCCTCCAGAATGAAGCAACTCCGATCCAAGGCCAAGATTGACTGATGGAGCAGCCCTTTTATAGGGCTGGTACAGGAAGTCTACTCCCTAGGTGGGGCCAGCACACTTCCTGTGCCTGGCCCTTTAAATTCAGTGAAGAGGCGCGGCCGCGTGCGTAGAGGAAGCAGGAGAGCTGTGCAGTACCGCGGACAGCGGCCTGCACTGACGTCAGACGCAAAGGAACAGGGCAGGGCCTAAGGAGCAGGCCCAATGACGGGGGCGGCTCCAGCCACTGCAGGAAGCCCCAGGGGACGCTCCAGCCGCCACTCCGGCCCGGGGATGCGGCCTTCGCGCCGTGAAGATGAGCAAGACGTCGGTGGCATTCCCGGCCGCGCTGAAGAGGGTGAAAGGCCCGCGGCTCCGGCCGCGATGGATGGAGGGAGACCCGATGAGCGGCCTCCAGGCTGCAGGGGAGCGCAAAGTCCGTGGCTCCGGCCGCATGGGAAGGCTGACGGCAGCATCCTGCCACGTCGGCTGAAGAGAAGCAGCATGGGGTGACCCGCGGGCAGAGGATTCATAACAACACAGTGGCTTCATTGACTTTATTTGGCACTTCCTGCACACACTGGAACTCACAACTACCCCTTTCCCCAGGGAGAAGAATAAAGGACATGCAGATGCAGGGTCACCCTTAGCACTCGGGACCTTGGGAGTAACCTCACCCCTCTTGAAAAAGGATCCAGGCCTTGAAAAGAAGAGTCAGTGTTCAAGCTACTCTAGGAAGGAACAAGCCCTGAAGAGTTATACAAATATTTTTTATGGCCTCACCAGATACCAGTCTGCACCCGGAGATGGGGTTACATCTGTATATCCTATTTCTTCTAAAATGGCCCTTTAACATCACCATATGTTGAGTATCCATTGGGGTTTTGCTGCTTGGCATTCTTCCACCAAGTAGCTGTTCAGGTAATTGGCTTGGATTCCTCACACAGCATGCAGGTCATTTTGTTCTCTCAAAACTAATAAGACAATTATCAATATCTTTCTCTATTTCATTAAGAATAAGGAGGTGGGAGCAGGCCTCATCTAGATTACTTCCATAGCAGATATAAAAACAAATAAAAGAAACATATACTTTTGTTGATTGATTCTGCTGAAATGTTCTTGTTTTTAATTTGGGTGAAATTCCTGTAAGTGTTGGATAAAACTTAATTTTCCTGTTTGCATGTTCTGAGGGTTGCCAGACCTCTTTCAGTGTGAGAATTGCGGGGGAGCTGAGCTAATGCAACTGTTTGTTTTCATGAATAAACAAAAGTCCTGACTCTTGTGGGCATTCCTGTCTCATAATATGAAGGTGTGTAATTATTGAATCACAATGTCATTTTGTTGGGTTTGGTTTTTTTTTTAATGTGGGGAAATGTTCCCATGTTGTTCCCTCCACCTTTGCTTTCGCTGTCCTTGCTGCCTGGATTAGAGAAAAGTCAGCAAAGTTTTGCTATATGTCCTAATCTGGTAGGATGCTTCATGTAATCTCTCATTTTTCCTAAATATAAAATAACACTGTACATGAATTTTTCCTCCATCCCATTTAAGCCTGTTTCATTACAAAAGATGCACCATTGCCTGCTCCATAACTATATAAAACAATGGAAAACATCATCACATGTCACATCTGTCAATATTATCACCAATGACAATAGTTATTGCAAGCAGCAGAAGGAAGAGAGCATGGAGCAAACTAAATAGTCCTTACAAAGTTCTTGAAAGGATATCTTAATCTTTATTGTGATATAAATACTCCGCAATCTTCAATAAAAATGTTTGGGTTAGAATAAGTTAATATCCCCCCGACATTGCAATGGCAATCAAACCAGTCGAGAGCGTAGTTGGGACCTGCAGCCAGGAGTGGAACATACTGTGTTAGTAAACAAGACTGCTATGCTTCTACCCAGCCCATCTGCTGATAGCGAGAGGTCCTTTGAGTTACCTCAGGCCACATTGCCTAGTCCAGTTGAGCCACCCAGATGTGGTAGTGGAAGAGGAGAAGTGAGGCTGTCCCTATGATACTGCACAGAGCAGACAGTACATCATGGGTCAGTAGGAAAGACACTGTTGAATGGGCCTTGTGGACAGCTGAAGAAAGTGAACCGTATGAGAGAGGTCTGCTTTGTGTCATCTATTGACTGCTCCTAGATAGCGAGGTGTGACCCAAAGGCCGCCACTTGTCTGCCAGCTGGCTAGGAAGAGGCAAGGTTGATCATCTGATGAAGAGTTCTCAAGTTTCCGATCATCCTGGAGGGACGGCTGCACCGTGGTCAGTTGAAACTATGATTCATGGAATTGGAACATTGTCATGAGTGCCGCCAGTGCTTGCTGTTGTTTTTCCATCATCACTCCATGCAGCAATGTATTAGTAAAAAGACCTGAGACAATGTTGGAATTCTGTTAGTAGTGCATGGACCATTTAGTCATCATGTCAGCTCCGGGGTATCCTCTGGAGGGGCAAGGAGTCTCCTTCTATAGTGGGCTGGGTGGTGACTCTCCAGCATATTTTGGCAATTTGTCCAGCACAAGCAATGGGCCTGGAGGACTTGTGGGCCCAGGAGTTCTCAATCACCCAATTGCAAGAGAGGTGAGAGTCCAATTATGGGTGGCCTCTGGCACAGTAAAGCACGGCAACTTGACAGGCTAGTTTGGAGAAAAGTGAGGGCTAGGCTTAGTCTACACTACCCATACGTCCCAGTCCATGTTAAGCATCACCAAGAAGAGAGAATATGGAAGTATGCTGATAAATGCTTAAGGATAAGTCAAGGAGTCACTCTGTTTAATCTGGGGAGATGGCAAAGAGAATGAAAGAGATGAATGTATGGCGAAACATCTATAAACATGCAACCATATATTTCAGATAGGACAGGTTTATGGACAAACGTTAAACTGAGTGTCTATTACCAGGGGCGGATTGCAGGAAAATATCATTCCAGTCAATGTTTTTCAAAATTGGCCCATGGGGTATTTGTCTGACGCCCTTTGTGCTTTCCCTGCAGCATGTGTTTCAACATGTCCCAAAAGCATGCCAAACTGACCCTTCAGAGTTACATCATGTGAACTAGAGCCTGGCAATACTAAACCAAAAAATCTGCAACATAAATTTCATATTTTTCCTAAATAACTAAGTAGTAGAGCACACCCTAAACCAGGGGTGAGCAAACAGAGCTGTAGTCACCTTTCATCCATGCAATCAGTTGCCCTCTGCCCCCAAGCTTGGTTACATCTCTCATATACAGTGTGTATATATATATATATATATAGAGAGAGAGAGAGAGAGAGAGAGAGAGAGAGAGAGATCTATATCTATATATAGATATAGATATATATATAGATATATATAGATATAGATGTAGATATATCTTGGATTTCTGATTTGGTATTAAAGTCTCTTGCCAACCAATCAGCTTCTGAACCAGTTGCTAAGAAATGTGACAACCACACTGCCAGACAGTCTCAGACCCACAGACACAGTCTCTCAGACACAAACACCCACACACACTCTTTCAGACACTTACTTTGTGACTCAGAAAAGGTGTGTTGCAAGCGTGGAAGTGTGGTCGCTTGCTGAGAGAGATTGTGAGCCCTTGGGCCATGGCGCGGCTCAGGGAGGAGCCCCAAGACACACACCATGGGAGGTGAGAGTATTCAGGCACAGGCTAGAGCTGGAACAAGGCTGGACCAGGATCAAGACATGGAACCTCAGGAACTGGAACAAGGCAGGCTCAGCCCTCCACTGGTCCTGCACATACCGGTGAGACCCAGTAATGCAATGCTGATCTCAAGAGTAGCCTTCCAGCCACTTGGTAGTCCTTCCGGACCCGCCGCTTGGGATCGACAAGTGTGTGAGGCTAGATGGAGGCTGAGGGCAGGAACAAGACAAGGCATGGAACTCAAGACCTTGGGACTCGAGGAACTTGGAAGACTCAGACGAGGATACATGGAACTTGGAAGACTGAGATGAGGTTTCAGGATACTTGGAAGACTTGAACAAGGGCTCAAGGAACTTGGAAGACTCAGACAAGATTTCAGGATACTTGGAAGACTCAGATGAGGATTCAGGATTCAGGCACTAGTACAGGGTGAGTACTGCACCGCAGCGTACCCTACACAGCCGCCCATGGCTGGTCATGGATCACGCCAAAAGCGAAGCAGACTTCAGGTGAGAAAGCGAAGACTTGGAACTGGAAATATGTCGAAGATTCAGGAGACGCCTGAAACAGGGCACGCCCTACACAGCCGCCTGTGGCTGGTCGTGGACCACACTGAAGCGGAGCAGGTTCTGGCTTGAGTCTAGGGCATGGACGGAATTAGGAAGAAGGTACTCTGAAGACCGGAAACAGGATTCAAGACTCAGGATTCAAGACTCGGATTCAGGAGCAGACCTCGGCATTAAAAACAAGGGTTTTCCGGAGACTTGCACTGCAGATGAGAAGACAGGCCTTGTGCTATGAAGCGCCCTACACAGCCCCCTATGAGATAGTCATGGACCACGACAGTGGCATGCCAGGAAAGGTGGAAAAGCAGGGAACCTGGAAGCAGGACGAAGAGCTGAAGATGAGGACATCAGACCCAGGACTGGAACATTGAACATCAGGATGTCAGGAACATGGACCATCAAGACAAGAAACAGGCAATGAAGGAACTCCAAAGAGGAACAAGACTAGGAACATCAGACGAAGGAGACCAGGCACATGTGGAACATTAAACGAAGAACCATCTAGACAAGCGAAGACCACAGAGGACCTTGACCAGAGAAGAGGCCACAGGCAACTGTGAATCCTGGTTTGAAGGCCACGAGGAGTGAAAGCTGAGCCCTTTTATAGGGCTGGACTAGGCACAGGCTAAGGTCATCTGATGGGGCCGCGGGGCTTTTTCCGCCACTGGCCCTTTAAATATTGTAATGAGGCGTGCTTGTGCCCAGAGGCCCGGGAGGTGAAGGAAGTCGGCGATGGTACAAGGGCCGCAAAGAGGAGCTTTGGCAGAGGCTTCCATGCTACAAGAAGTGAAGAGACAATGGCGTCACGGCGGTGGCTCCATGCCACGAAGAGGGAAGCAGAAGCGTTCCAGTGGTGGCTCCATGCCGATAAGTGGAGGAGCCCGCAGCGAGGGGGCCCGCTGGGGAACGCAGCAGCAGCGATCCAGGGTGGCAGCGGCGTGGCGGTTCAGGCCGTGAGAAGAGGGCATCCTGCGGGAGCAGCAGTGGCATCAGGCCAGACCGGGGCAAGGTGAGAGGCTACTGGTGGGATAGGCTCTGCGAACAGCATCATAACAAGGTGTTTCTCTCTCTGACATAAAGACACCCACACGCTCGTTCTCAGTGTATGCGTGTGTCATAGAAAAAGTTGTGTGTGTGTGGGGGGGTGTTTTTCTGTGCCAGAGATAAAGAAACCCACACACCCTTTCTGATACACACATTCTGTCATGGTGCTGCTGCTGCTGCTGCTCATACGCTCACACAGTGAATGCCCCTGCTCCAGTACTGCCGCATCATTATCTAAAAAGTTATTGCTTGCTGCCAGCCCTTCCCCCAGTCTGCAGCAGCCCTCTCCCTTTCCCAATACCATCCCCACCCCTTCTTGGCACTCCAAGAGACTCACTGGGTCCACAGTCATCTGACTCAGCATACAGAAGCTTTCCTAACACTGCACAGGCTCCTCCCTTTCTGTGACTTTAGCTTGCCTCCACTTCTCTGCCACTACTCCAGCGCATTCCCATTGACTGGGTGCTACAGAGTCTTTTGCTTTCATGGTTCCCCAGGCTCTGCACTGCATTCCTGCTCTAGGTCAGTATTTCCCAACCTTTTGAAGTCCAAGGCACACCTACATTAACAAAAATGTGTGACACATCAAACTCCATAGGCCAGGCAATTTGGACATAGAGAGAACTCATATGTACAAAAAAAAGAGCTACGAAAGCACTGAAAGCCCCATCAATATTGCTTCCACATTTTAAAGGGCAGAGAAATACATGAGCTTATCACAACAGGCCAATTCCTTCTATATATATAAATGCAGAACATAGAAGTTGGCGTGATGTAGGCAGCTGGCTCACTTAGTTACCTTCACTGCTATATTTGGCTGTCCATAACTCCTCTGCTGTGCTGCCCCTAACACTCAGAATGAGTATGGGCCTTTGTTTTCAGTATTTATTTTATTTTTATTGAACAAAAATGGGAGAAAAGCGGTGGAAACAATGGCATCTTTTCCCCATTGATTTTCTCCCATTTTAATTTTTTATAATAAATACTGAGAAATTCCTGAGAAAAATAAAATAAAAACTGAAAATGAAGGTCTAGGAATGTCACATCCCATGCTCCATATACATGTTCCCTGTCTCACTCAGCCTGGGGATAAGACAGATGCTGGAAAGGCTCAAAGGGCAATGTTCAGGAGGGACTGTGTGTGTACTGCACAAAGAGGGAACTGGCTAACCATGCCCTAAATGCTGCCCTTTAATTACCACACTACATGTAACTAGAAAGATGCATGCATGATAACAATATGCTCTTAGAATGGAACACTAACATGTTCAAGAGCCACCGCTGGTGGTTCAGAGGTGCAGAGAGTAGAGCCCAGATGCTGGTCAGGATCTGAGTATCAGGCAATGATGACTTTTCCATGGTACACCTGATCAGGTCTGGTTGGAAACACTAATCTAGGGAAGGGAAGGGAAGGGAAGGGGAGACCAGACATGATCCATGCTGTTCCTCAAGAGCTTAGAAAGAAAAATTAAGCCCTGGCCTGAGACTTGGGATAGCCACAGATCCCAAAGCAGCACAGCTCCAGAATCCTGCATTCCCATGTGGAGCCAGTGCAGCCAGGGCTAGTGCAAGGGTATTAGGTACCATAGATGAACCTTACAGCCATGTACTCGCAGTTCCTGCCTCCCCACACAAATTAAAAATTATGCATTTATAACAGTTTTTACATTAAAAAGGACTTGGATCCCAGATGCATTAAGCCTATTGTAACACATGTTGGCTGTGGGCTCGGCTCTCAGAAAGCCTGAGGTGAACAATTAAAATTAAAATATATTAAACCTCCAATACCAAAACAGCACTAACAGCTAGCATTCAAACATTACACCAAGCCCTAAAACACCAATACACCTCCCATATGGAAAACAGAACAAACTATGCTGCTATAGATCCCTACTCAGAAACTGCATGATAGCGGAATATTTTATCTTGGTCACACATTTAGAACACAGATAGACTATCACCAAGTACAGAATAAAGAAACCATAAATTATAAATAGAAACCCACAGACAAAAACTGAGCAGGAAACTGCAATAAGACAGATCCTGTATGCAGTGCAACAAGGGGGAAAAAAGTCATATTACCATTCCTCATAAAACATCAAACAATGAAATCAAGAAATATATATCAGCAATAGTAAAACTATATTAATAAAAAAAATACATATTTCAAAACAGCTGAACATCTAATAAACTCATATAAATGTGGCTGACCCTTCAGTTTGCCACTAGATGGCCCTAGGTCCCTTACGATTGGAACTAGTAACAGCAGTGGGATTTTCCATTCTCTTCCAGTCACTCCACTGAGCTGACTGTGATTGGCTATCTCAAGGGCATAAGGCAGAGCTAAAGGAAGAGAGAGTGTGGTCATTTTGAGTTTGGTTTTAAGGAGTAAGGAGCTTACTTTCTCCCTGCTGAGCTGGGCCCACTAACCCAGCTTAGTATGTTTTCTTGCAATTAGAGGAGCTTCCTCATTAGTACACATATTGTCTGAGAGGGTCTGCCTCCTTTTAGAGAGAGAGAGATATTTGAAGATTTTGGTAAGCTTTTGGATTTTTTTTTTTGCTTTGGGGAACACCTTATACTCTTTGTGTTACTGTCCCCAGAGCTGGCCTGACCTCCTAGGCAGTAGGCAGCTGCCTACAAGCCTGCATTCCCTCCGTGTTCCCGGGGCCCTCCTGTGCCACTGTGGCCTTCTCTGGTGCTGACTGGGCCTCTCCACATGCGCCGCGGGGAGACGCCACCATTTCCTCTTCCCTGGTCCAACAGCCTTAGACACGTGTGCGCCTCTCTGGACTTTAAAGAGGCCGCGGCGGAAAAGCCTCCCACTGCCCCAGATGATGAAGTCAACCAGCTCTACTATATAAGGCAGGCTCAGATGTTCAGAGCCTGCCTTGGCAACAAGTCTCCATGCTTCCCTGTCATGCACTTTGTTGCTACTCCTGTTCCAGTTCCTGTTCCAGTATCTGCTCCAGTTCCAGTTCTTGATCAAGTACCTGCTCCAGTTCCTGATCCAGTACCTGTTCCAGCTCCAGTTCCTGCTCCAGTTCCTGTCCTTGTTCCTGCTTACCTTCTGATAGACCACCTTGGCTTTGACCCTTTGGCCGGACTTGACCTTATCTCTAGCCACCTGCCTAGAACCTCTGCTTGGACCTGACCTTGTTTCTAGCCATTTGGCCTTTGTAATGCCCCTGCAGTATTTCAACGCATGATAAATGAAATATTCCGCAACCTGCTGTATACGAAAGTCATTGCCTATCTGGACGACATACTTGTTTTCTCAAAGGACCTCACTCATCATCAGGATGTCCATGCTGGATCCTAGTAAACAGCAGAGCATCCAAGATTGGCCCTGGCTCATGGGCCTACGGGCATTACAGCAATTTCTATGTTTTGCAAATTATTATAGACACTTTATAGCCAACTACTCTCTAGTTGCAGCCCCCTTTACGGCTCTCACTAGTAAGGGAAGTGACACCAAGAACTGGACTCCAGAGGCTATCACAGCCTTCCAGGCCCTAAAAGAGGCCTTTGTACATGGACCCTGTTTACACCATCCGGACCCAAATGTAGAGAATGTATGGGAAGAGCTGGGGAAACTGAAAGTAGACAAAGCCATGGGGCCTGATGAGGTTCATTCCAGGATACTGAGGGAGCTCAGAGATGTGCTGGTGGGTCTGCTGTGTGACCTGTTCAATAGATCCCTAGAAACGGGAGTGGTGCCGAGTGATTGGAGAAGAGCGGTGGTGATCCCGCTTCACAAGAGTGGAAACAGAGAGGAGGCTGAAAACTACATACCGGTTAGCCTCACCTCGGTGGTGGTAAAAGTAATGGAGTCGCTGTTAAAAGAAGGAATAGTGAACTATCTACAGTCGGAAGAATTGCTGGACCAGAGGCAGCATGGATTCACCAGGGGAAGATCCTGTCAGACAAATCTGATTGACTTTTTTGACTGGGTAACCAAGGAAATGGATCAAGGAAGATCACTCGATGACATCTACTTGGACTTCAGCAAGGCTTTTGATACGGTCCCGTACAGGAGACTGGTGAATAAAATAAGAAGCTTAGGAGTGAGTGCCAAGGTGGTGGCCTGGATTGCAAACTGGTTGATGGACAGAAGACAATGTGTGATGGTAAATGGAACTTACTCTGAAGAGAGAGCGGTGTTGAGCGGAGTGCCGCAGGTGTCTGTGTTGGGACCGGTCCTGTTCAATATCTTTGTAAGCGACATTGCGGAAGGGATAGAAGGTAAGGTTTGACTTTTTGCAGATGACACTAACATCTGCAATAGAGTGGACATGCCGGAAGGAGTGGAGAGAATGAGACGGGATCTAAGGAAGCTGGAAGAGTGGTCAAAGATATGGCAGCTGAGATTCAATGCCAAGAAGTGCAGAGTCATGCATATGGGGTATGGAAATCTGAATGAACTGTATTCGATGGGGGGAGAAGGGCTGATGTGCACGGGGCAAGAGAGAGACCTTGGGGTGATAGTGTCTAATGATCTGAAGTCAGCGAAACAATGTGACAAGACGATAGCTAAAGCCAGAAGAATGCTGGGCTGCATAGAAAGAGGAATATCGAGTAAGAAAAGGGAAGTGATTATCCCCTTGTACAGGTCCTTGGTGAGGCCTCACCTGGAGTACTGTGTTCAATTCTGGAGACCGTATCTCCGAAGGGACAGAGACAGGATGGAGGCGGTTCAGAGAAGGGTGACCAAAAAGGTGGAGGGTCTTCATTAAATGACTTATGAGGAGAGATTGAAGAATCTAAATATGTACACCCTGGAGGAAAGGAGGAGCAGAGGTGATATGATACAGACTTTCAGATACTTGAAAGGTTTCAACGATCCAAAGACAACGACAAACCTTTTCCGTCGGAAAAAATCAGCAGAACCAGGGGTCACTCCAGGGAGGAAGACTCAGAACTAATGTCAGGAAGTATTTCTTCACGGAGAGGGTGGTGGATGCCTGGAATGCCCTTCCGGAGGAAGTGGTGAAGACCAGAACTGTGAAGGACTTCAAAGGGGCGTGGGATAAACACTGTGGATCCATAAAGTCTAGAGGATGTGAATGAAGAGCGGGTGGCTCGCGGGAATGATGGCTACTACCTGGAGATAATACCCTTATTCAATAAACATACACACGATTAATGCAACTCCAACATTGCTCCAAGCTTCAACGGCAAGAGGAAATGTGGAAAAAGATTTGAATTCACAAAAAGCGGGGAGTAGCTTGCTTGTTACAGCGGTTACTACCCCAAACCAAATAAGCCTGATACTTCACTTTCAATGCATATCCAGCATAGCTCTCTGCTTCAACGGCAGGGGAGAAGAAAAACTAATACTTCACGCATATCCAGCATAGCTCTCTGCTTCAACGGCAGGGGAGAAGAAAAACTAATACTTCACACATATCCAGCATAGCTCACTGCTTCAACGGCAGGGGAGAAAGTCTGATTCTCGTGCATATCCAGCATAGCTCTCTGCTTCAACGGCAGGGGAGAAAGTCTGAATCTACGTGCATATCCAGCATAGCTCTCTGCTTCAACGGCAGGGGAGAAAGTCTGATACTTCATGCAAATCCAGCATAGCTCTCTGCTTCAACGGCAGGGAGAATGAAGAAAAGTGGATCTATATACAGACAACAACCAACAGGGATTGAGTCGCATAGTCTGAGTAGACAAATGGGCAAGGGTGTAGCTTGCTTACTGCTGCGGTTACTACCCTTAACTAATTAAGCTAGATATTACATTTAGATGCAGCTCCAACACTGCTCTTTGCATTAATGGTGGGGGTGGAAGGGAAATAGAACCAAAGGGTTACTAAGAGCCAAGAGTAACAGATAAGTATGAGAAAAAAAAAAAAGAGTGCGAAACTTGCTGGGCAGACTGGATGGGCCTTTTGGTCTTCTTCTGCCGTCATTTCTATGTTTCTATGTTTATTGTCAAAGTGGATGCTTCTGCCATTGGAACAGGAGCAGTCTTGAGTCAACATTCTAGTAAGGGCACCTTGCATCCATGTTAGTTTTACTCGCACAAGTTTTCCTCCACAGAGCAGAATTACAGTATCGGGGATCATGAGCTCCTTGTGATTAAGCTCGCCCTAGAAGAATGGCACCCCTGGCACCTCTGACACGACCAGAGTCTGAATTCCCACCAGGCCCGCTGGGCATTGTTCTTCACCCGGTTTAACTTTGATCTACATTATCGTCCTGCAGAAAAGAATTTATGTGCTGTTGCCTTATCTCGTTCCTTTGAGCTTGAAGATTCCCAGGAAGAGCCTCAGCATATTATTGACCTGGCTTGTACCTACCTGTCTGCTGCCATGACCGTGCCTGCGGGGAAGATGGTGGTGCCCTGCAGGTTTCATGAAAAGGTACTACAATGGGCACATGACTCCCGAATCGCTGGACACCCCAGATGCACACGGATGTTGTCTTCCTTCAACGTTACTATTGGTGGCCAACCATGTCCTTGGATACTCGAGCCTATGTGGATTCCTGCCCTATGTGTGCACAACAAAAGACATCCATGGGCTGATCCTGGGGGCTATTGCTGCCATTGTCAGCCCCCATAGAGCCTTGGACTCACCTGTCCACCGATTTCGTGGTGGACCTTCTTGTATCTAATGGGAACACCATTATCTGGGTGGTTATGGACAGGTTCTCCAAGGTAGCTCACTTTATCTCGCTTACTAACTTGCCCTTTGCACTTGAACTAGCACACCTGTTCTTCTTGCACATATTTCATCTCCATGGATTACCCGAACACATCACCTCAGACAGAGGACCTCAATTTGTTGACCGTTATTGCCGTTCCCTGTGCAAGAAATTTGGGATATTGGTTGGATTGACTACAGCCTACCATCATCAAATCAACGGGCAAGCTGAGTGTTTGAACTGTTCTCTCAAATTGTTTCTGCGCTCATACTTCAACGACCAGCATGACAATTGGGCCCAACTGCTCCCATGGGCTGAGTTTTCCCATCACCAACTCTCACATCACCGCAGCCACGGGAACCTTCCCTTTCTCCTTAGTATATGGGAGACAACCACGGCCTCCTCTGCCGATACCCCTCACGGTTCTGTCTCCAGCAGCCCAAGCAACTGCAGATGTTCTTCAGGCCTTGTGGACCCACATGAATCAAAGGCTACAACAAGCTGCTGCATGTGCCAAAAAATCCTCAGATGCTGTCTGAAGGCCAGCCCCAGAGTTGCAGCTTGGTGTCAGGGTATGGCTGAGTATGCGCCACAGACATCCAAAGCTTCATTCCCAGCGTTTTGCTTCCAGATGTATTGGCCTGTTTCCAGTTATCCAATGCATCAGCCCAGTGACCTACCAATTCTGTCTTCCACCCACGCTGGGAATACACAACTTGTTCCATGTATCCCTGCTTAAACCTTTGGTGCTTTCATGGCCGTCTCATAGAACCCATGAACCCTTGCGACTTGTTTCTAAACTGACACCCTTTACAGGGTGCAAGAAGTCTTAGCATCCACAAGAGAGGCTGCCATTGATAGTATCTCCTCTTTTGGGAGGGGTATGGTCCCGAAGAAAACTCCTGGGAACCTGCTACCAACATCCTTGATAAAGGTCTCCTCCGGCAATTCCATTTGACCCATCCGGGTAAGCCCAGACCTCCAGGAGGGGGGAGTAAGGAGGGGTACTGTTGCACTCCCCGGCCATGGCAGGCCCGCAGCTGGGCTCACTCACTCACGACGCCGGGTCCCCAGAGCTGGCCCGACCTCCTTGGCAGCAGTAGGCAGCTGCATACGTGCCCGTGTTCCCTCCGTGCTCCCGGGATCCTTCTTTGGGCTAACCGGGCTTCCCTACGTATACCACAGGGAGACGCCACCATTTCCTCTTCCCTGGCCCATCAGCCTTAGGTGCGCATGCGTGCGCCTCTCTGGACTTTAAAGGGGCCATGGCGGGAAAGCCTCCCACAGCCCCGGATGATGACGTCAACTAGTTCCACTATATAAGGCAGGATCAGTCGTTCAGAGCCTGCCTTGCCAACAGGTCTCCATGCTTCCCTGTCATGCGTTTTGTTGCTACTCCTGTTCCAGTTCCTGTTCCAGTATCTGCTCCAGTTCCTGATCCAGTACCTGTTACAGCTCCAGTTCCTGCTCCAGCTCCTGTCCTTGTTTCTGCTTACCTTCTGACGGACTTCCTTGGCTTTGACCCTTTGCTCGGACTTGACCTTGTCTCTAGCCACCTGCCTGGACCTTCTGCTTGGGCTTGACCTTGTCTCTTGTCACCTGTCTCAACCCTCTGCTTAGACCTGACCTTGTCTCTTGCCGCCTGCCTCGATGCTCGTCTGGACCCGACCTCAGATCTTGCCTCTTCTTTCTGGAAACCTTCATCTCTGCTGCCACCTGGCACTCTGTCTCTAGACATCTTCTCTGAGATCAACCACACGGAGGCCCGCCTAATTCCAGCCGGCCCCGGGACCCAAGGGCTCAACCTGCGGGGAATGAGGGCTGGTATTGGCAAAGTTCCAGTCGACCTCTGCTTCCTACTTGGCCTCGCCTCCCGATGGTGGGGACCTGTGGGTGCTTTCCCCATGGGTGGCGCCAACACCACCTTGGGCCAGGGGTCCACCTCTGCAACACTTTGGAGAGGGGCAACCCTCTTAAGCTAGAGAGCAGATACTGGAGACCTGTGAGTGACTCATCTACTTCCTAGAGGAAGCAAGACCAGTGACAGCACTACTCAGAATGAGATATTTTGGATAGAGGCATTTGGATTTCTCCTCTTTTGTTAGTGTGGAAGTTTTTTTCCACTTCTCTGCACAACTTGGAGAAAAGAGATAGAGAGCTTTTGTCAAGAATGGAACATCAGGATTCTCTCTCAGAGAAGTCACATAGAGAGAAGGAGAGAACAGGATTTGTAACATCAAGATCTAGAGACTCCCAACTGGATCTCCACCCCAAAGGGATCAGGACACAGGCTGTTGGCATCAGACTGAACTTTGGACTCAGGTAGGATCTTTTCATGGCGTGGGGCTCCCCTCTAGGATTCCCCAATCTACTGGGCAGTTTGCACAATTGAGGAGACAGTGGCAAGCTCCCTCCCAGGAGCTAGGGAGATGGACACAAGCAGCTCAGCAGAGAGACAATGTAAATAGTTCAAGTGTACAGTTTCATTTATGGAAAGTTTGTAGGACAGTGATTGATGCTTTGGAAATAATCAGTAAACTTTATTTCCCTGTATGTACCAGGATCAGTCCAGACTGCTGGGTTATGCCTCCCTTCCAGTAGATGGAGTCAGAGAAAAGCTGAAAAGCACCCCCTAGATATACCGGTGTGCTACCTGCGATCCTTCAGTATTTCTCTGACTCCAAGTTTACTTAGGGAATAGCCACTACTTTTAATCCAGCAGATGAAGGAAAGCATAACCAGCGGTCCTGTTCCTTGTCAAATTCCGTGATAATCCTGTACATTGGGAAAGGTTTGGTATTTGAAATATCCCTTAGACCTTTTTCTAGATCAATCTTGACTAACAAAAAAAAAAGAAAAAAAGATATATATCTATATAACTAATAATAAATACTGTCAGGAAAGGCAAGTGTACTGATAGCATCCTGAAGGGCAGGCAAGGCAGGGCAGTGCCCTAATGCCTTTTTACCCAGAGATTGTGTCCCTACCCAGTGAGCTGGGGGGAGTATTTACCAGTGGGCCGGTCAATCTTCCCCCTTCTATACAAGCCCAGAGATGATAAAATTCCTCTGGTGGGTGCTAGCTTGTGCTAAGGTATCAGGGAGGTGATTCCCCTGCTTGGTGGCTGATTAAAAAAAAAAAAAAAAAAAATGAAAAGAACTATTTCAAAAAAAGGAACATTTAAAAGGGTATTCAGACCTTTTCTTCAGCCCTAGCCTGCCGTAGTCTCCCGGGCCTCCGGAGGGGGTAGATTAATTCACCCAGCTGCCTTTCATTTTTTCGCGCGCTTTTAATGCCGTGTGGGTTGTGTTGTGCTCCTCCGCGAAGGCCTCTGCTCCCATTGTATCCCCGGGGGCGGGTGGGGTGGGGGAGGGGGCCTTCGCAGAGGCCAATTTCTCAGCGGGGTTTTCTCTCTCCCCCGCTTGCAGCAGCCGGGCACAGAAAGATTTTGCCATTCCTGTGGCAACTCCTCTCCCCCCTCCTCCCTCCCGATGCCTCGATCGCCATTTTGTATCCACATGTGGAGAGCCGGCCTGTGCACAAATCGAGTCTGTTTCTTTGCTGGACGGGGGAAGGGATTCTGTAGTTCATCAATCCCCTCCGGCTTTGCGCCCCATGGGATCTCCAGATTTGATCCTGGACCCTTAGAACGATATCCCCTCTCCTCCAATTCCAGGGAAAGCCCCTTCTTACTTTACTACTGATTTTGTACTTTTATTACACCTAATTTAAGCCGGTGCAACCAGCAGACCTAGAGCCTGCTTCTCCTCCCAGTGCGACCCCTTCCCTAGGGGGGGCCTTAAAGAGACAGCAGGTTTTTTCTTCTAAGTTTGTGTTTTTAATGCCCAAAGCTTTTTTAGAAGTGGAGGCTGAATGGCAAGAGGAGGGACCTACACCAGCAAAGGTCCCCAGGCCATCAGGATGGACAGCTGTTAATTCCTCGGGGTCATTAGCTCCTAATCCGCCGGACCCTGGGTCGCAGGACCTTTTCCTTGGGGTTGGAGACGGGGATGTTGATGGGTCCGCCCCAGACTAGTTGGACAATATCATTAAATCGCTTGGGGTGGATAAGGTACATAAATTGCCGGAAGATAGTCCTCGGACTGCCAGAACCTCCAACACTATGCGGCCCGGTTCAGAGGGCAAAGGCGTGGTCATCAGACTAGACCGGTGCCTCACAGGACTCCCTCTTCTTGGTCGCAGTCCTGGTCTCATTCCTTTCGAGACCGGAGACCAGCTCGGGACTCCTCTACACAAGGAGCTCCAGCTAAATCTACCCTATGAAATGTTGCTGGCCCACTCTTCGGGTGATGATGGTAGTCGCAGCATGCTTTTGGCGCGATGGGATATTAGTTCATCCCTACCGGGATGAATGGCTCATTCGAGTGAAATCGAAATAGCCTTGCAAGGTTGTGGTGCAGTCGGTGTTGCACAGTTTGCTTTCACTAGGCTGGGTCTAGTCAATTACGCCAAGAGCCAGATGGCTCCGTCCCGGATGTTGGAATTTCCGGGAGCACGTGGAATTTCTCAGAGCACGTTTCGACACATCTGAGGGCAAGGTTTCCCTGTCTCTGGCGAGGATGGAGTCATTAATGGCTCATGTTCGACGTCTGTTGGTCCTTCCTTTGCTCAAGGTGTGGGACTATTTACAAGTTCTTGGTTCTATGGTGTCTACCCTGGAGTTGGTTCCTTGGGCCTTTGCTCATATGAGACCTTTGCAGAGGGTGTTGCTTTCCCGTTGGGATCCCAATTCAGATGAGTTCTACCTGCCTTTGCCTTACTGGATCCGACCAGGGCCAGCCTAGATGGGTGATTGGTCCCGGATCACTTGCTTCAAGGTGTGGATCTGGAAAGTCCCCAATGGTTAATTGTGACAACGGATGCCAGCCTGACCAGTTGGGGGGCGGTCTGTAAGTCCCGCTCGGCACAAGGTCAGTGGATACCTCAGCAGGCCAAGTGGTCCATAAATCGGTTGGAAACCAGGGCAGTTTGGCTAGCGCTGCACCAATTTCTCCTCCTTGTCCGGCACCGGGCGGTATGGATTCTATCCGACAATGCGGCCACCGCGGCTTACATAAACCATCAAGGAGGTACAAAGAGTCAGCTGGTAGCCTCCGAGGCAGACAAGTTGATGGCCTGAGTGGAATACAATCTGACTTGCATAGCGGCATCTCATATAGCCGGAATAGACAACATCCAGGCGGACTTCTTCAGCTGACAGCGGCTAGATCCCGGCGAATGGGAACTGTCGAAGGAGGCGATGCAGCTAGTGATGCACCAGTGGGGGGGCCCCTCGGCTGGACTTGATGGCGACTCGGCTGAATGCCAATGCAGCTCGTTTCTTTAGTTGCAGAAGGGAGCACGGATCGGAAGGGGTGGATGCCCTGGTTCCTCCATGGCCTCCTGACATTCTCCTCTACTTGTTTCCTCCTTGGCCATTGGTGGGAAAGGTTTTTAAGGCGAATAGAATCCCACCAGGGACCGGTTATTCTCGTGGCTTCAGAGTGTCCAAGAAGGCTGTGGGTTGCAGATCTGGTCAACCTAGCGGTAGGGGGCCCTTTGCGTCTGGGTCACCTACCGAATTTACTGCTACAGGGTCCAGTATATTTTGATCAGGTAGATCGCTTTTGTCTAGTGGCTTGGCTTATGAGAGGAGGCAATTGAGAAAGAAAGGCTATCCAGAGGCAATGATACAAGTGTCCAAAATGTAGAGTGTTTTAGAGTGTTGAAGAAATGTAGAGTGTTGAAGAAATGTAGAGTGTTGAAGAAAGGTTTGGCATATAAATCACTCCAGGTCCAGGTAGCGGCATTAGGCTGCTTATGTGGTAAGCTTGAGGGTACCTCCATCATGGGACATCCGGATGTTGCTCGTTTTTTGAGCGGAGCTAAACATTTACACCCACCGGTGTGGGCGATTTGTCCTTCATGGAGTTTGAATTTGGTGGTCCGTGGACTTTGTGGTTCTCCTTTTGAGCCTATCAAGCGGGCCACATTGAAGGATTTAACTCTTAAAATGGTGTTTCTCGTGGCTATCAGTTCGGCCAGACACGTTTCGGATCTTCAGGCGTTGTCATGTAGAGATCCGTTCATGGTCTCGGTGCTCCACGTCAACCAGTCTTTGAGTTAGCAGCCTTTCCAGAGGTGAATAAGAGTTCTCCTCAGGGCCAGAATATGAGGAAGTTGGACGTATGACAGATTCTCCTGCAGTATTTGGAGGTGACTAATGCCTTTCGACTGTCTGATCATCTTTTTGTCTTATGGAGCGGTCCAAGAAAGGCTGTAAGGCTTCTAAGACTACCATTGCCCGATGGCTAAAGGACACTATTGCTTCAACGTACATATGTCACGGGCGACAAGTGCTAGATGGTCTTAAGGCTCGTTCTATCAGATCGCAAGCGGTGTCGTGAGCAAAGAGCCAATGTGTATCACCTCAAGAAATCTGCAGGGCAGTTACTTGGAAGTCTTTGCACATGTTTGCTAAGCATTACCGTTTGGACGTCCGAGTTCTGGATGTGGATTCCTTTGGCAGCAGTGTGCTTAGGTCCCACCCCATTTAGGGCAGCTTGGGTACATCCCAGCAGACTGGACTGATCCTGGTACATACAGGGAAAGGAAAATTGGTTCTTACCTGCTAATTTTCGTTCCTGTAGTACCAAGGATCAGTCTAGACGCCTGCCCAGAGATAAATTGTCCAGGAGAGTTCACTCAGGTTGTTTTGTGGTTTTTGATTACAGGTTTTGGCGTCTTCGAAGTCTCGCATGAGCACTTATACATAGTTTTCGCTGGTTATTGTTTTACAAAAAAAAAGGAATAAATAAATAAATAAACAGGACCCCCGCTGGACCCCCAGGGACTTTTGGCCAGCTTGGGGGAGCATCCTGACCCCCACAAGACTTACCAAAAGTCCAGCGGGGGTCCGGGAGCGACCTCCTGCACTCCGGCCATATTGCCAGTACTCAAAATGGCGCCGGCGCTACCTTTGCCCTGTCACATGGTAAGGGCAAAGGGCCATCGGCGCCATTTTTTTTAGCGCAGCTGATAGCGTGGGAACGGGAGATCGCTGCCCGCGGCCCCCCTGGACCACCAGGTATGTGTAAAAAGTTTTTTTTGGGGGGGGGGGTCGGGAGATTGGGGGAGGTTACGGGGGTAATTTTAAAGGGTCGGGGTGGGGTTTTTTTTATCGGCGCGGGCCTCACTAAAAAAAATTAGTGATGTGAATTGGAATCAGAACCGATTCCAATTCACATCTCGTAACAATCAGATTCCCCCCCCCCCCCCCCCAGCCGAACCCGATCGTTAAAACGATCGGGCACACGATTCACATCCCTACTACTAATGGTCTAAGATTTTGGAGGTCTTCCATGGACTTATTTCCAGTGGTCGCAGGAGTATTTCTGCCACTTCTCCTCCCTGGAGATAATTTGTGGTTGTGAGTACCTCAATTGAGGAAAAGAGTGGTTACACTATAATTTTCCCACAATGATTGCAAAGGTGCTTTTGGTGGTTATAAGAAATGTTCTCAAATGTTCCTTGGTAAGGGTGGCTCCACTGGTGAGAATGTGCCCTCCTTATTAATGTTTCTCCCTGTATGGGTTTGGTGGAAGGTGTGCCAAATCTTCCCTACTCTTTTGGGTGGAAGGGGCCCAAGTGTGCCCATATGTTCCCTGCACCTTAGTGTGGAAGAGGCCTCTGTATGTTCCTTGACTAGAGATGTCTTCTTCAGATGTGTGAAGAGCTTTTGGTTTTCCAACCCAGGGAGCTGAAGTGGATTGATGATGAGAAACATGTTTTTTATGTTCTTCTCCCAGAAGAATTAGTATATTATGCTGCTACTGAGATGCAATATGTGATGTCAATGTAATGTGTTTGATGTCTTTCAGTTTTAAGCTATGCTGAACATGGTGTCCCATGGGTTTGAGCTCCCTTAAGTGGGCATTTGAAAGAATTACATCTGCATTTCTTTAATGTGACTTTATATGTGCTATGGCATGTATTATAGTGTGTTTCAGTGTATCCCAACCCTCTCCTGGAAGCACACCTAACCAGATGGGTTTTCAAGATATCCATAATGAATATTCTAGATTTGCATATATCAGAGAACCATTGTATGCAAATCTTTCTAATGCACATTCACTGGGGAAATCCTATAAACTTGACTGGATAGGCATGCCTCCAGGAGAGGGCTGGGAATTGAGAGCCCTTCATCTTTAAATACTGGTGTATTTAGATATGAAAGGTGCTCAATTTATTTATGTGTCCTGTGCGGAACCATGTAAAAGGCCTTACTGAAATTCAAGTGCACTATGTCTCGCACTCTCCCTTGATCCAACTCTCTGGTCACCTAATCAAAGAAATTAATCCAATTTGTCTGACAAGACTTACCTCTAGTAAAACCTTGCTGCTTCAGATCATACAATCCATTTGTTCTGGCTCACATAAACATCCGTGTTTATTACCTAGGCAGCTAAACTCCCCCCCCCCCCCCTCCCCAATCAGTCCTCATAACAAAGATTCTGTAAGTCTGAAATCATTTATTGTACAAGCAAATTCTACTCACAATTGTTGCATTTCAAACGCGAGCCCCAGGCAAGAATCTTTGGTAACAGGAGACAAGGTAGGAGAAGGGAGTCTCTTGTGTTGCAGGAGTTGGTTTATGGTAGAGATAGGAAGGATGAGAGAAATATGAGGCTGATTTAGCCCACAGAAGCAGGCAATAAAGGGGAAGGTGAAACCCAATCCGTTTCAGGGGGTAACGCAGACTGCTGCTACTCGGAAGCAAGCATGGAGCAAACTGAACTCTCGTCAAAAGCTGCTAAAGGAAATGCCTCCTCAAGCTGGAGGCAGGGGACAGGGTCCAATGGCAGTGAGCCTTAGAATCATGTAACACAGGGGGAGCATGAAGGGCAATCTTTGAACCTATAAGGCACCTTGGAAAACATAAGTTAGATTGAGAGGGATTCAAGCTCTCCCGATGGTGAGAGAAAATGGAGGGGGGAGGGGGCCTCTCTTAAAGGCAAAGGCTCACAGATTTCTATCATAGGTTACAAACAGTGCTTCAGTATTAAGAATCCTCAGAAGGGAGGACTGCACTAAACACAGTTAAATTACAATATAGACAGATACAAACATGTACCCACTGCTGGGGACAGATCACCATTGGATTTCAGAAACTGCACTATCCTCTGTTTTAACTGCATTCAATTAAGTTGCTTATCACAGAGGTCAAACTAACCAGCCTGTAGATCCCAGCCTCCTTCTTACTTCCACTTTTATGAATAGGAACCACATCTGCCCCTCTCCAGTTCTCCTGAACTACTCCTGATTCTAAAGAATCATTGGAAAGGTCAATCAGTGAAGCTGCCAGGACTTCTATGTTACCTCAATACCCTTGAATGTATCCCATCCAGCCCCATTGCCTTATCTACTTTAAGTTTAATTAGTCCTCATGAATAAACTGTTCTGAAAGTCGATTGAGGTTTACCTTACTACCAATTTTATTTGTGTTCATTTTATGTGGTCCTCTCCCCCCAAAAATGGAACCTGTTGGCAATCCTAAAACAGACAGTTTGAGAGCACTTGGAAATTGTTTTAGTTGATGATTTCATTTTAAAGGTTATTTAGTTAGTTTTTTAAAGCCTAAATATTAGGGATGTGCATTAGTTTAAAACTAAAGTGCAAAACTTGACAAATAAGGCAAATTTGTTTCATTCGGAGGGTTCTGAACCCATTCAGGGCTCCATCAAATGAAACAAACTTTATTCATTCATTTTGTTTTAAACTAATGCATCAGCGTTAAACCCAGGCCCAAAGCCGGGCCCTTGCCTAGGGCCTAGGGCATAGGCCGAAGCCCAAAGCAGGAGCTGCGGCTTATACCAGAGCATGACATGGTGCCTCGGCCTAGGCCTGAAGCTGTGGCCTCACCTAGGGCCTAGGCCGAGGTCCAAAGCAGAAGCCATGGCTAGGCCTGAGCGCAATGCTGGGGTCTCAGCAGAGTAATACTCACTGAGGGTAAATCATACAATAGGTTCCCTATACCTATACAATAACAACCACATAAGAGAACACACAAAACTTATACCACATCAAACATAGATCTGTACAAACATTTTTATTCATGAGACCATACAGTAAAAATACTAACTAGACAATAAGTACTATCTAGTTCATACACTCACCACATCCACACCATTCAATCACAACCATTAAAATAACACATCATATAATATACAATGCCCACAAATATTTAATTACATATTCCCCCAGTAATCAAAAATGTGCATAAACATACCATTCAAAAATGCAATAACTATCACTTAATAATAAGCAATATCATGTGCAAATAGCTCAAATATTTCAAACAAAAAATCACATCATCCAAAAAATGCTATGGATGTTTTGGATCACTGGGTCTATAAAATAGTGCTGAGTCTACATTTGGACACTGGACATTGGAAGTGATTATTGAATGAGTCTATTTTTAAGAGTTTATATATTTTGTAGACCCAGTGATCCATAACATCCATAGCATTTTTTGGATGATGTGATTTTTTGTTTGAAATATTTGAGCTATTTGCACATGATATTGCTTATTATTAAGTGATAGTTATTACATTGAAAATTAAAAAAACAAAAAACAAAACTTTACCTGATCCATCAGATATTTGGTGATGGCTGGGTCTTGATGCAGGGGCCTTGGCCCGGACTCAGGCCTGATGCCACAACCCGACCCAAAGGCCAAATCCTGACACCTAGGCCAGAGGCCAAACCATGGCCTGACACTGAGACCCGACCCAGAGACTGGGTCCCTATGCTTGGGCCTAGGTCTGGACCCAAGCCTGACACCATGACCTGACACAGAGGCCGGGTCCCAATACCAGGGCCTAGGCCCAAATCCAGGACCTATTCTGGGGCCTCCGCCAGGAGGCCAAGTCTGGGAGCTGTTCTTTGGGTCCTCTTCTATCTTTGGCTCTTCATTACCAAATGACAGCATTTGCTGGGGTCAGCCAGATTTCATTAACTCCAGCTCATTCACCCCAATGGATGGTGCCATTTTGATGTATGGCATTGCTTAGGTCTTGCTAGCGGATCCACACCAGACAGGGTAAGTGTGGGCCAGGGGGGATCCTGGTCCCGACATGTTTCCGGGAGGCTGGGAGGAAGGCTTTGCTTTCGTTTTTTGGCCGTTTGGGGATTTTTCTTTTTTTATTGCTCAATTTGTTTTTTTCACATGAATGAAATGAATCAAGCAATCCACGAACCAAAATTCGTGGGAAAAAAACCTCCTGAAAATGAACCGAATAATGAAAACACATTTTTTTTCTGTGCACTTTCCCATTAAATATTATACTTGGACAGGGCAATAATAAGATGGTCCCTGTAGCTTGCAAGCACATTTCCAAAGAGAAGCTCCCCATAGAGTTTCCCTTTGAAAATAAGGCAAGCGGAGGTGGAACGTGGGACAGTAGGTACTTTGTAACCACATACTTTGGAATTTACTTTGAAGCAGGTGCAAAAGTGTCCACAGAAAGGAAGTGCATGCATGAAATCCCTATGTGTACTTTTCTTTCCCTGCTCCAATCCTGCCCCTATGCATCCCACTTCCACTGCATCTAAAAGTATATGCATTGTCATCCAGTTCACATACGTTTAACCAAGTTTTGGGGGAGAGAGAATAATCATACCCTGTTCTTTTATGCATCGGTAAATATGTAAAGATATTTGATTATTGTCTCTTAATTGTCTAGAACTTGCAAACTTTAGACTCTTATAGAATTTGCAAGTAATTCATTTTATGGCAACTGTTCAAACTTTATCATTTCTGTTTCTTATTTGTAAGGAATTGAAGCAGATGGAAAAATCTACCCTCAAACCTATAAATCACCAGACTAATTAAGTACATACTTAAAATACATTACAGAGAAAATATTACATTTAAAATATGAAAATGCGCAAAAACTATTGGAATGCATAGGTTTTACAATGCAGGGTTTAGATTCAATAAATTCATTGTAAGAATGGAAACCAGACCTTGTGATAAATCTCCTCTCTCATATTTCTGATCTGTAAACTTCTTGGTAGTCAATATGTTCCACATTGTGGTAGGCGAATCCTCCTTCGTGGAGAGAATTGGGTTCCCCCCCCCCCCCTCCCCATTGTCTTATGATCAAGCATCAGGAGCAAGCAACAGTTATGTAATCAGGTCAGACATGGGGATATTATCTCTTGATTGACAATCCTAAATGGAAAGTTTTGTATGATAGAACTTTGCTTTTTAGTCCTTACTCTAAACTCTATGTTGGGGCCTGTATCAAAAGACTTATGAGGAGAGGCTGAAGGATATGAACAATGAACATGTACACCCTGGAAAAGAGGAGGTGCAGGGTAGATATGATACAGCCCTTCAGATAACTGAAAGGTCTTAACAATGCACGATCCTTGAACCTTTCCCATTAGAAAGCAAATATTAGAACTAGGAGACAAGAAATGATACTCTGGTGGGGCCACTCAGAACCAACATTAGGAAATATTTCTTCTGAAAAACAATATACAGATAAAGGAACTTGAGCAGAAAAGTATCTCGTTCAGAAAGTCCAAGTGGGAAAATTACAAGGAAAGAGGAGCCAGATGAGAAATCTTGAAAGATTGGAAAATGATTCAAGATTCTTGAATCTTAGAATCATAAATTTTCCTCAGATCAGATATACAACATTACATGATCAATTCAAAAAATGAAGTCTTAAAAATACCAACAGAAGCCATTCCCCCACTTGCAAAGATTTACTATATTTCATCTTACAAAAACATCTCCTCTAAATGTGTCTGAGATTCTAAACTCATCTGGTGATGATCTTGTGGAAAAAAGTGGAACTATACTAGTCAAATTTGTTTTTCCTTTGGATAGATACACAGTTCTTAAGCTATTTTTATGTAATAGATCTGTAAAATTTCACAATTATCAAATTTGGATTTATCCAGACATTGTTAAAGTAGCACAACAAAGAAGGAAGGAATTCCTTGCAATGAGACAATTAGCTTAGCAGATTGGTGCCCAAATGGTAGTTCAATACCCATGAAAATGTTTGTTAAGACTAAATGATGTTAAATATGTGTATTTTGATCCAGCGGATTTAAAAGTCTTTCTAGAAGCTAAGAAATTAATTGGGAGTAATAGTGGCTAAGAAGTGTGACGTATAGTGAAAGAAATGGGACATTATACTTTCTTTTTCTTAAGATATAATTCTTAAAATAGCTCTAACACAGATTGTTTACTGATAATTACATAGTAAATAGGGTAGCAATTGATAATTATTCTTAATAGTAGAAAATATTGGATTGCTAAATTTATTTTGCTTGTTTTATTTCCTGTAGTTAATTCAATATGAATTATAATTTCCAATATTATTCAATTACCTATGTATTTTGAGATAAAATGATACCTGTATTCTATTTTTGACGTTATGTCATCATATTTGAAAAATTCAATAAAGTATAAATTTAAAAAAAAAGGAAATATTTCTTCACGGAGAGCGTGGTGGATGCCTGGAAAAACCTTCGAGAAGAAGTGGTGAGGATGAAAACAGTAAACAAATTCAAAAAGTAATGGGATAAACACTGTGGATCTCTAAATAGTTGGGGGTTAGAAATGAAGGAAAGGGTGCATGGGGGTAATCTGCATGGAGCTGCAGTTACTACCTATTATAAATGCTCTGTTAAGAAAGCTAGGAGATAGCAATCTGTTATTGATCTGTTGCAAGAAGTAGCAATCTGTTATATTTCTGCTAGTGATCTGATACCTGATGGGAGGAGCAATCAGATAGGAGGAACAATCAGTAATATTGGCTTCTAAGAAGGAGGAGTCAGCAATCTTGTTGTTATTGGAGTTAGTAGACTGCTAGGGAGTTAGCAATCTGTTAGCATTAGATATAGTTGTGGGTGGATCCCGGGGCCAGTGGCAGATGACCACGCCCCCGGGAGGATATCCCGAGAGGGACCACTGGCTAGGCTTGAGTATGGAGACAGACACACATAGTTCTTATATTAAACAGGTTTTTGAAACCACCAGAGGTGGCAGTAGTGAGCTGATATGCCCGGCAGGGCTGTAGTCCCTCAGGTACTGGAACAGTGATCCAGGATGGCTGAGCTGTTGAAAAAACTGAAGAAGTGAGTAGACAGAGTTCATGAACAGAACTAGATGACAAAACTCACATAAGGTCTCAAGGAAGCTCAGGAGCTGGAAAGGTTTAGGCCCTCGAGGAGCGAGTACCTGGTTCCAGGGAAAGCTCTCAGAGAGCGATGGTAACTCACAATTGTTTGTAGTAGCGATAGCTTCCAGGCAGTAGAGAATCTTCAGAGTGTCCATGAACATGGGCCCTTGAGGAGCAAGTACCGGTTCCTATCTGTAATCTGAAAGTAAAGAAAAGAGTGAGGCCCCCGAGGAGCGGGTACCTCTGGTAAGTCCGAGGAGGCAGAGTAGCTTAGGATAGCATAACCTTCCCTTATCCTTGCTAACTCAATTAGATAGCAAAATAGAGACCTATAAATATTGGAAGCGGATGACGTCATCTCAGGGGGATGCCCCTGAGGTTCATGCCCTTGCTGGTAGTTCAATCAGAGCGCGGGTGCGCGCGCCCTAGATCTTCAGGCAACATGGCGGATCTGCAACGTCGAGCCGGTCTGGGGACGCCGGAGGGAGACGGCATGGTGACGCTGCGGCAGCCAGCCGTCCATCAAACCCGGAGGGAGTCGTCACAGAGGTAAAGAGGGCGGAGTGAGGGTGTCGAGCAGCGACGGTCGCAACACTACCCTTAACTGAAAGCATGGTGATGACTCCCCTTAACCAATTAGCTTTCATGCTTTTGACACAACAGAGGGGAGGAAAAAAGGGGACTTGGATTCAGGCAACAGCCAATGCTGGACCCCGACTTTTAATAGATATTAGGGAAAAGGTGCAGGACTGCTCCTATGCAGCATTGTCCAAATTATCAAGAAGGATGCTCAGTTGCTCACTCAGTACAAATGTTGCTAGCAGTAATTTTGTTATGGGTTTAACAGTTGCTTGGTTTTGATTGTAAATCTTACTGTCCTTAACATAAGGGTTGGGGTAATCTGCACGGAGCGGCAGTTACTACCCTCAACAGAACCATAGGGGTAATCTCATGAAATGGCAGTTACTACTATAACAAACTTGCTGGACAGATTGGATGGACCATTTGGTCTTTTCCTTCTGTCATTATCATGTTACTATGTATGACTTGCTCAGGTTTCAAATATGAGTGCTCGGGTGTTCTGGGTTCAGACCATGCACACTGGCGCTCTGACCTGGGGGCTAATATCACTGGGGTCTACACTAGGAGTTACCTGAGGGCCTCATCACTTGCATGCACACAGGACTACCTCAAGAGCTTACCCAATGTAAACAGAGACAATTACTGGGATTATACCTGAGGGCTTGAACCCAGGAGTTTATTCTCCACACAAATAGTTACACACAAATTTTGATTTAGTACATCACAGTTCCAGGTTTATAGGAAAGTAAATTTATTTGAGCAATAAGAGAATAGAATAAATAAAATCAGATCATACAGAAGAATTAGTTGCTGATAATAGCAGTAATTGCTACACACACACACACATATATATATATATACATATATATAAAGCTTACATGTTTCCAAAGGATCAGTCTGTGCTATCATGCCAGGAAGTGCTCTCTCCCTTTTTATCTAGTTGTTCTTTCTCCTTATACACTAATGATTGGGAGAGCTGCAATGTTCCCTCACTTTCAGGCCGATGCAAAAAAACCTGCGGGAGAGCTGGTGCTCTGTGTTGAGTGCCCGCTCTCCCGACACACGCCCAGGCACTTCTCCTGGGTGCGCGATTCTGTATTTAAATTAGGGTCCGCGCTAATAAGGAGGCGCTAGGGACACATGCAAATGCATGTTGATGAGCCTATTATTTAGTCGCCTGGGATACTGAAAGTAAAATATGTGGCCAAGCCACACATTTTACTTTCAGAAATTAACGCTTGCCCAAAGGCAAGCTTTAATCATGGACAGCACTGGGAAAGTGTACAGAAAAGTAGAAAAAAACTGCTTTTCTGTACACCCTCTGACTTAATATTATAGCGATATTAAGTCGGAGGCCCCAAAAATAAAAAAACCCAAAAACTTCTTTAAAAAAAAAAAATCTGCCCACCAGGCGGCGGGTCCGACAACCAATGCTTAATTTTACCAGTGTCAGTTTTCGAACCCGCTGACAGCCATGGGTTCGGAAAATGGACGCCGGCCAAATTGAGCGTCCGTTTTCGAACCCGCTGACTGGCGGGCAGATTTTTTTTTTTAAAGAAGTTTTTGGGTTTTTTTATTTTTGGGGCCTCCGACTTAATATCGCTATAATATTAAGTCGGAGGGTGTACAAAAAAGTTTTTTCTACTTTTCTGTACACTTTCCCAGTGCTGTCCATGATTAATGCTTGCCTTTGGGCAAGCGTTAATTTCTGAAAGTAAAATGTGTGGCTTGGCCACATATTTTACTTTCAGTATCCCAGGCGACTAAATAATAGGCTCATCAACATGCATTCGCATGTGATGAGTGCTATTAGTTTTCACGAGTTTGGACTCACGTTTTTCAAAGCACTATTGCCCCTTACAGTTTAAGGGATAATAGATGCTCGTTGAAAATGCAAGGCCAAAAGTGTGCTATACGGTATGCTCAGCTGAGCGCACCATTCTGAATAGGCCTGTTTGTGTTCTTATCGAATTCAGATGTAGCTGTGTGGTCTTCACTTTCTCAGACTTTAGTATCAGTTTACTTACTTTCTCACCACAGAACTACTGGAATATCTACAATAAACAGATTCTTGCCTGTGTGTAAGCAATTTGCAGTGCCTGTGGCCTTCAAACTAGTCTGAACACATACGGCCTAATCTCTAAATACTGTTGCATGTCTCGGCTGCATTGGTGCCGCGACCGGGCCTGCTCACCTCGCGCTGTCCTCCACAAGCTCCGGCTCCTCTTCCCTTGCCATGGCTGCCAACTCCCGATGTCCCCGACGCTCTCCTCAGGCCTCTCCGGCTTCCTCCATGCCACAGGCCTCTCAGCGGAGTTCCCGTAGGAGCGCCACGTCTTTGGCATCCTCGGCCCCACCCCTTAGGCGCGCGCGTGGCCGATGTCTCTACTTTTAAAGGGCCAAGGGTGTCACCTAAGCAGGACTATAAGAAGTGAGGCCCTGTCCCCAGGACCTCTCCTTGGCAATCGGGTCGACACCTTCAGTGTAGCTAGTTTGCTGTCCTGCGTTCCTGTGTTCCTGTCTTGTTCCAGTGCTCCTGCATTCCTGTGTTCCAGCGTCTGTCCTGATTCCTGCTCCACGTTCCTCCTCCTGTCGTACCTTCTCAGACTGATTCTCGGTACTGACCCCTGCTTGCCTGACTACGTTTGACCGCTGCCTGGAATTGACCACTGCCTGCCTTTTGACTATGTTTGACTGCCACCTGGAACTGACCTCTACTTGTCTGACCATGTTGACTGCTGCTTGGAACTGACCTTTGCTCATTTTGACTACGCACGGACTGATCTCGGAACTGACCCTTGCTTTGGCTGACCACCCTTGGATGGATACCCTGGCTTTGATCCTTGCATTACACTCGGATACTCTGCTCCTGTGACCACCAGACCAGCCTGCTCAGACACTGCCCGCAGCCTACATCAGACAGGACCAATAAGTGCTGCCTATCTTGCCCGGAGGACCTTCATTTCCTGTTGCCTTCCTGAGGTCTCCGGTGATCCTGGTTCAGGTCTAGTTCCTCTATTCTTCACCAGCCACGCTCCATTGCTCATGGTGGGCACACCTTTCTGCTACCTCTCTGGGAGATCCTCTGAGGCCCACCTAAGTCCAGGCGGTCTGGGTACCCAAAGGCTCAACCTGCGGAAACCCCGGATTGCTATTGGCGAAGCTCCAGCTAGCCTCTGTCTCCTTGTGTGCTCCACCTCCTGGTGGCAGGCGCTCTCTGAGTCCAACCAGAGGGCCATACCAATCCTGCACCAGGCCAAGGGTCCATCTCCAGTGCAACAAATACATCCCCAGTCAGAGTAGTCAGAAATAATCCCATTACATTGGGTGACCTAACCTTTGCGAATTAGGTAAAGAGCTTGTTAAAATAATGTTCATTGTTGGCCAAGTTTGTTTGCTTCTTTATTATGGTTAAGCACTTATTAAATAATACATTAAACCTTCAAATCCTCAGCTATTATCCATATCAGTTTGCTATGGCAGATTATTGATTCACCTTGCAGTAGACTAGGATCTTAATGCAACCTCTTTGCCACCTAACATTGCAATCTCAGTAGTTTGGGAGTCATCATACAGCTAAGTTAGTGGAAGAGTTAGAAAATATAAGCAATGAAATAGGAACATGATTCTCTCAGTCATAGTTCTATCCTTTGGTCTCATGAAGCAAAGCTGCCAAGTGAGACTGTTCCTGAAAGAAGTATTGAGCTCTATCAGAATAATTTTCAAAGGAAAATGTAAATGTAACATAGTATCAGAGCAATTTTTAAAAGCCCATTTACCTGCATTAAGTGCACTTATGTGGGTAAAGCCTATTGACAATTCAATAGCATATATTGTAGCAATTTTCCAAAGCCAATGCACATGAGATCTTAACAACAAAATCTTTTACCAACAGGTTTGAGTCTCTCAATCACATCTGGAACAATTTGAATTTAAATCACTTGATCCAACATTTGTCATATTTAGGGGAAAAGAAGTTTTAAAATTTAGTCATGGTCAGATTCCAAAAAAGGAATGACCAATATCTTCACTCTATCCAAAGAACTGGGTAATAAATTTAGGGAGACATGTTTCAATGATTGGTTTAAATGTATATGTAACCCCCTTTTTGGAGGATTGTTGCTCCTTAGGGCACATAACTAATTTATATCTTCGGGGGCCTTGCCAGATAACCATTCCATCCCATGCTGAATTTTAATCCCTAGAGGGGGGACTCTCTTTATGCAGGAAAGTCCTGGCTTATGGCCCAGACAATGAGAAAAGGTTGCAGTGTGTGTATATGACTGGTTACCAGTCAATTACAGAGTCCTTCACAAATCTTTAACATTAATACACAAATTCATCTATAATCTCCTTTATCTCGACCTTGAAATTCCATTAAAACTCCATACTTCTAACAGGCCAATGAGAGAAATATCCAAAGGAACGCTACAAGCCCCTCCAACCAAAGCCACACGACTCATCGCATCCAGGGACCGAGCATTTTCGACAGCAGGCCCAGCCATCTGGAACAACCTCCCTGCAGAACTTAGGCTGGAATCTTGCCTGCTAACTTTTAAGAAAAAACTCAAAACGTGGCTGTTCCGCCAAGCCTTCCCAGAACCCTGGGATACACATTAGGCGTTATCTACCCATGATTAATGGATCCTCCCCTCCTCTGAATACCTTGACAGCATGGATACCGACTCTAACATGTGGACTATCTCTAGTCTGGACTACCTCTAGTCCGGAATTTGTTTCTCTCCCTTTAACTTAACTTTATATTTCTCTTCTAGCTTCCTAAGCTTCCAAGTTCACAGTCCTCGTTGTAATGTAACTTTGTTTTTTCTTCCTTTATCTAGTTATTTTACCCCTGTTCGATGTAAACCGTCCTGATATGGTATTTTAACCATGAAGGTCGGTATAGAAAAAATGTTAAATAAATAAATAAAATATATAGTTATTTGGAGCTTCCCATGAGGTGAGAAGCTGTAATAATTCAGACAGGTCCAGGTCTGGATGTTAAAATAAAGTTTACTGATTGATACTCATAAAGTCCTTTATCCAGAAGTGTGAGTTTACATCTGACGGATGGTACAGGTATAATTCCAGATAGGTAGGTGTCCTTTTACCAGACCTCTTGGTGGAGCCCATGGCGATTTTAATTGTAGAAACTCTCCCAGCGGCTGTACGGAATCCTAGTAGAGGTGTCCCCAACTTTACTGCAAAAATCCTACCTTTAGACACCTTCTTCTCAGACACACTACCCATCCTGGTCCTTTGATGTTAGAGATCCAATTGGGGTCTCCTGCACTTGTTCTTCGTTCCTTAATGATTCTTTCATCCTTATTCTCTGATCTTTCTGGGGAACTTCTCTTGGGGAAAAGCTAGTGGGATCAGGCAAGTTCTCCCACTCTGAAATCCCAGTGGGGAAGGGGGATCCAAAAACCTTCCCCACTCTTCTCAAGTCCATCACTGTCTCTTGCAGCAGGATCCATCTCTGGTGCTTGCCCACCTAGGGTTTAGAGTAGGCTCATAGATCTTTGGTCCCCTGGTGAGAGCCCTTTTGTCCCTTAAGGGTATCAGGCCTACAAATCTTATCTTTCTGTAAATTATAAGAAGGATCCTCAGGCACGAAGTGCACTGGGAGGTGTCACTTCTAAAATAAATTCCTTTGGGTGAAGTTGGGAGGCCCTCCAGAGTGTGAAAAAAATACATCTTTACTGCTTCCTCAAACTGAACCCCACGGTATATTAATATGCCTGGGCTAAATACTGTTCAGGTATCCAATCCAGATTCTCCAGGTAAGAGAGACTGAAGGGTATGGATGGCTCTTTACAAAGTGAATTCTAATGATAGGGACAGTGACATCTGGTGGCCAGACCGGAAGGGTCTGCCACATATATCTGAGTACATGGCCTTACTTCTTATTTATTTGATATATGACATTTACATACCAAAGGTTGCCTTTGGTATCAGAAGAACTTCCTTCAGATAAATAAATAAATCAGCACCGGAGACATTAGGCCATCAAAGAAATTTGACCAAATGTAAATTCTTATTTTTTAATTTATTCTTAGTAAGTTCCAATTTTTGCCAAAGCACTAATACAGGGGTAACCAAATCAGGTCCTCAAGAGCCACAAACAGGCCAGGTTTTCAGGATACCCACGATGAATATGAATGAGGCAGATTTGCACATTCATTGTGGATATCCTGAAAACCTGGCCTGTTTGTGGCTCTCGAGAACCAGAGTTGGCCACCCCTGGACTAACAGATCATGTGTATCCTGTATAGATGAAACTGTAGAAAAGTTTTCAGTAACTTTTCCCACTACCTCTTCATAAGTAGCAAAGTGATCTACAAATTTTACAACAACTTGGTGTTGAAGTTCAGTCTTTATAATGGCATGGGTTTCTAACCTAAACAAAACTTTCAGCAAGGTATCCAAAGAAATTCCTTCAGGGAAAAGTCCAGAAAAGTCCTTCTTTTAACTTCTAATAATCATTTGCATTTTCATTATGGTCAGTTTTATTTTGAAATAATGTGCATTCAATTTGGAAATAGTGTATTCTAAAACGAAATAGCTAATATTTAGCAAGTTATTTCATTTTTAGTACACATTACTTCATTTGTAGTCTATGCTATTTTGAAATAGCATGCACTAAAACAAAATGAAACTAAGACCAAAAACAAAAACTTTTGTGCTGTACATCCTTACCTACTAGCACCTAAAGTTCTTTTTTCAGAGTATGTTTTCAGCATGTTATTTTTTTTTCTAGAGCCTCCCAAATGTAAAGGCAAGGCCATCTCGGTCTCTACATTCAGCCCTACAGTCTTTCTGAGTGCCTTACTGGTAAACTGTGATTACAAACCTGCGACGTCCAAGGGCCTCATAGATGATCCTGCAGTCCCTGAAAAGGCAGCCCAGCATTGTGCAGCTCAATTTCCAGAAACTGGAGCTGTCATCATTACCACAGAGGCCCATAGCACCTCTGGCTTGTCTGGTTCACTCACTGGGATTTGCTAACTCACTATAACCACCAAGATTCTCCCAGTGCTAGCTTCTGCTGATGTTACTATTGACCCCAAGGATTGCCAATCCTCCAAAGCTACAATCTCTAATACAATGAAGCTGTCAGGTTAGCTGCCACAACCAGCTAATCTCATTGGAGATTGACGCTGCCATCCATCACATCACTGCCAAGTCTTGGGGAGTGAAAGACAACAACCCATTATGAGTGGATTCTGAAAGAGGTAGTGAAAGCTGTCTCAAACTTTTAGAAAGCTGTAAAACTTCAGGGCTGGGGGCCAGATCAGAAGCAGAAGTCAGACTAGAAGAAGTCAATGACCCCATCTCACTGGTAGATAATCCCAATATTCCCTTTGGCCGATGGAAGACAAATCTTCCTTTTCTTTTTAGTCATAAAAGTTCAGGAAAGAATATAATAGCAAGAAAAAATTACTTACCAACAGGAGACCAAATTAACATGCCTGATCAGCAGACCTGGCACCACTGGGTGTGCAACTGTGCAATTACACAGGGTGGCACACCCAGTGGGGCAACGTCGGGAGCAGGGAGAAACCCATGCTGCCCAGTGAATATGATCTCACTGGTGGCGGAAAAAGTAGGTCTGTCATGCCACTGGTGGACCCGATCTCACCAGCAGTGGAAGGAGGTCCCTGGAGTCTCCAGTGGTCCCAATCCCACTGGCAGCAGAAGAGGAGGCTACAGCAGAGGAAGCCCTTCTGCAGCTCCTCTCCAGTGCTGGCCCTGCGATATTGAACACTCGCAGTGCTACAACTTCCTGTATTCTTGTGGGATGAAAATGCAGGAAGTGCTAGCACTGCAAACGTTGAATTACCACAGTGCCAGCACAGGAAGAGGAGCTGCAGAAGGAGCTGCAGAAGGACAGCAGCGGAGGAGGAATGAGTGTGTGTGTGTGTGTATGAGTGTGTGACTGTTAATGGGAGGCTGCCTGGGATGGGGGTGTGTGCGTGTGAATGGGAGGCTGCCTGGGATAGGTTGTGTGTGTGTGTGTGTGTGAGTGTGAATGGGAGGCTGCCTGGGATGGGTGTGTGTGTGTGTGAATGGGAGGCTGCCTGGGATGGGTGCGTGTGTATGTGTGAATGGGAGACTGCCTGGGATGGGTGAGTGTGTATGTGTATATGTGAGAGAGAGAGAAAATGGGGGGGTGCAAGTGGATTCCCACCTGCCAGCAGCTGGAATGAAGATGAGGGCCTGGGGCTGCTGGTAAATCCCAACCAAAGAAGAGCTGGAGACACCTGCGGATTTGTCTGAGAGGGAGCAGATGTGGGTATAAGCTTGTGTATGTGTGTGTATAAGAGAGGAGAAAGTTTGTATAATCCCATTCCCATTACTCCATGACAATCCCATGGTTAGTGGAAATCAAACGTTCCCAGGAATGGAGAGTGTGAATTTTTAAAATTCTTTTTAGTTTTATTTTTCAGGTGTTATTTGCTGTGTCTGCTGTTTTGAAATATTTTATTGGTGTTTGGGACCTTTAAAAAAAACATATATGAGTTTTTAATTATTTGATCTTTTAGTCATCAGCTTTTTTAAAAATAATATTAGTATGTTGTTAGTATTATGATTATGTATTTATTTTATTTCTTGATTTCATTGTTTGAAGTTTGAGGAATGATGATGGTTCTGTTTTTTCATTGTTGCACTGCATAGAGTGTGTGGCTTCTTGTGGTTTCCAGTTCAGTTTTTGTCTGCGTGCTTGTATTTCTACTTTATGGTTGCTCTATTCTGTATTTGGTGAGGGTCTGTTTATGTACTGCATGTGTGACTGAGATGAGGCATTCTCCTAATAGGAAGTGTATTAGTGTATTCAGGCTTTCAGAGGGTCAAGCTCACACCCAACACACATCACAATAGGCATAATACCATATGGTTTCCATGTGTCTTTTTTGCAGGGATTTCTGGTTGGCATCACAGCAGTGCATGTACATATAATGTAAATGATATTTTAACCTCAGAATACTGTACTTTGATATTTTTCATGTAAAATTTAAATGCATAACTCTTAACTGTGTGTGTGAAATGGGGTGGGGGGAGGGGCATTGTGCAAGGCTATAAGGTTCACCTGGAGCACCTAATACCTTGCACCAGCCATTGGTACGGGGGTGGGGTGGGGTGGTGTCAGTTTTTAAAGTTTATATCACTGAAGGGACCTGGGCTTTTTGTTGGTGGGCATGGGGCTGATCAGACTAGAATCATATTGGATCTTATCCTGATTTCTTAGTTTCGCTAATGTTTTTGATTTTTTTTTTCCTACTGTGGGCTCTATATTTGTTGAGAGGACCTGGTGTCCGAGATAGTATGCCCTTTGATTACAGGTTTTCCTATGTACATCATTAAAATTTGATGATGTTATAGAATAGTGCTATGTATACAATAATAATGGAATATGATCAGATTATGGGTTACATACTTAGAAGAATCTCCCATTTACAGAAAAATGCTCAGTATATCTGGTCTATACTCTAACTGTGCACTTCTGAGATCTCAGAGAAAGATGAAATATCTGTAAATACTCCTAGTTTGCTTTGCTTCTTTCATGTGGGAGGCAAATCTAAAAAAAAGTATGGAGACAGTATGTCCCTGTGTACTTACCACACCTAGCAATAGAGTACAGCAAAATTATACCAGTGCTGTCTGGGAACATTTAGCACCCTTTATCCATTACATAGATAATTCTAAAGATTTTCTTTAATAGTATTCCATTAAATGTTCCAAACAGTTGAATTTGTAGTTTTTCCTTTGGTGTAAGATCAAAACATGGTCAATTTTGCATTTCTAAGCTTGGACAACAGCTACATTTCCAAAGTTTCTTTGCAAGTCAAATACATCCCACGCTTTCAATCACAGTAAAAAAAATACCTTCTTGGCTGTGCTGCCTGCCTTTACAAGCTCTTGCACTCATGCATGTAAGTCTGCCCATTTAAAGAAAAAAGTCTTGAAAACTCAGGGTGGTTTATTGCCCAGCCAAGTGAAAGTATGCCTCCGGGATGAACAACTGGTTTTAGGACGTAGCATATTGTGATTTGTTAATAGTTTATCTGGTAGGGCATTGATGCTGTTAGAAACAATTATGACATACTGATTTCTATTACCATCATAGCTCTGTATAATAAAAGCCAGTGTCTGTCTGTCTGTCTGTCTGTCATGCTTGCAAATAAAGGTTAACAAGTAAAACCAGAAAAAATATATAAGGTGATACCTTTTTTATTGGACTATCAATAAATATGCTATTTTAAAATACAAGAAAATTGTAGCTTTCAGGAGATAATATCCTTTTTGTCAGGTCAGAGTAGAATGAGCTAAAGATGAAACTTCTGGAAATTATAAGTGATTCATGAAAGGCATTCCAGTGCTAGTAGGAAGGAGAAGGATGGTGGTAGTTGTAATGGGTTTGTTAAACAGTTATGAGCTATAAAAATGTACTGCCCATCACCTTCTGATCATCCGTCAAGCCCTCTATCCTGCTTTCCCTTTTATTTGTTAATCTTTGTTTCTCTGCATTCAAGTGGACTGACACGACAGCAGCCACACCACGTTATTTGAGGGTGATATGCTGAGAGAGGCCTCCCAAGTACTAGGGGGAGCCAGAGCTGTGGCAGGAGGAAGCAGATGCGGCATGAGATGCTTCTCAGCCTCACTAATACTCTGTCTCCATTCATTGCCTGTGCTCATTTATTTATTCATACATGTAGATCGCCTTATCTTTGGTAACACAAAGTAATTAGTAGACATCTCCAAAATTATATAAAATAGACAATAATCTGAAATAAATACAATGAAATTCATATATCCTAATCCTATTACAATAATCTGCAATAATACCTGCTACCCCTTGGAGTAGTCCCTCTTTCTCGCTGCCCAACACCGTGGCCCCCTCTACAATCTTCATGGCTGTTGCTAATGTCGCTGCTACTGGTATCCCAGCCAATGCTGACATGCACTACTTTTGCCGGCTTACTTCTCCTTTTCCTCAGTGCTGTTGATAACTTGATAGTGTGGCTCAGTGCTTCTGTCTGATACGATCTGTCTGCCTTACACTCTTGTGGCTCTTACCTCCACTTTTTTGTCCCATCCATCCAACTCCTGCTGTCTCCTTGGCTCGCTGATTTTTCCTTGCCTTATGTGGCTTGCCAACCATCCTGCTCCAATGCATCTGCAGTTCTTTCCACTAGTGCTACTGATCTTAAAAGCCCAGCAGCTCACACAACATAAATAAAATCAAATAATAATACAATCCTTGAATCCCTGCTCTTCCTTCCTTCCCCTGCAGAATGGTATGGCCAGAACCAGAAGGAGAGAGGAGCCAGAGCGTAGTTCAAATCATTAATCTGGGACCTGTGTTGGAAGGATTGACAATGGCAGCAATAAGAGCAGATTAGATAAGTGCTGGCCATGATCTGCTCTCCTGGGATAGTCCAGACCAGACTGCCAGGGGAAAGGTTTGGACTCACAGATTAGGTGTGGATGGGGAAGGTTAATGGAGAGAGAGTGGGTAGTGGGGGACTAAGTGAAAGAGGAAGTGGTGATTGGGTCAGTAGGGGAGATAGTTGTTCTTTCAAACACTAACATGCTCCGAAACACCCACACACAAAAAACCCACACTCACCACAAACATACACCCAAACATATATCCACCCACCCACACAGAAACATCCACCCACACACCCAAATACATATACACCACAGTAACACTCACCCATACACAAACAGCCATACCCACACCCTAATACATACCCACACACACACAAACATACACAAAAAATGAATGTTTACCAATACTAGTGATTATTTTGATTTGAATAGTGAGTGTGTAATTTTTATGACAGTGGTATTCACTTCCAATCCTTGAGAGCTGTAAAGGGGTGTTTTCAGGATATCCCTACAGTATATTTATGGAGATAGACTTGCTTGTACCCCACCTCAATTGTATCCAATCAATCTCATGCATATTCATTAGGGGTATTCTGTAAACCTGACCTGAATGCGACCCTTGAAAAAGTGAATTTCACTTTCCTACATCATATGCCACACCCTAAATTCAATTGTAGAACATCATAAAATATTTGGACTTTCAAATCTGAACATATTTGATAGGCATTATGCTAGTAGGTATACAATCTCTACCAGTAATTTCAAATTTAAACACCCACCCCTAAACATCTGCAAACTACCACACACAACCAAACATATACTCAGCCACACACAAAAAGCCACACTTTCACCTTAACAAATAATACACACACACACACACACACAAATTCACATGCACAAATACACACACACACCAATATACACAAAAAATGTGGGTTCACCACTACTAGAGGCCATTTCTCTTTGAAAAGTATATGCTTCATCCTCATTTCGCTCATTTGTACATCAAAAAATAGTTGAGCTGTCAACTTCTGTATCTTTTTCATCTTTCATGGACATTCTGTTAGTAAGTATACTAATTCCACCATCAAGTCAAAAATTCACCTGCACATTCATTACAATAAAACTATTCCAGAATATCTGCATCAAATAAATGAAGTCTCTGATACAATTAAAACTTTTATTTTAATCCAATCTTCTGGGTTCTTATTAAGGAATCCTTAATCAGGATCCAGTGAACCTGCCTGGGGGTGAATATTCAGGTGAAAGGTGCCGCCTAATATATGGACTGTAGATCATAGTTTTTTGGACCTTTCTAATTCTGGCTTTTCTGGGTATTTACAGTCTTAAAAACTGAGTCCTTATGTAGCTGTGAGACATATCGTTCTAGTTCCAGTACTGGGGAATAACCACTTCTCTCCCAGAAATGGTTTAAGAATGTGCAGTTCTTACACTTTTGCTATAACAAAACAACAAAAGTACAGGTAGGTATTTCATCATAAAAAAAAACCCGACACAGTTTGTTGTTCTTATCTCAGGTATAGTCCCAAGCTTCTTTTCTCACAGTCCTATCCCAGTGTCTGGGCAGGGGTTCTTCCTTCACAGTATTTTTTTTATACTAAGCATAGCATTATTGCATTGCTGGGAAATTCTGCAGGCCTCTGGTATTCATGATCCCAGGCCAGTTTGGTCCCTTTGGTTCTGCTCCAAGTCCTCTCTCTCCTTTTGTAATCTAAGGCAATCTGCATCCTCTGCAGTCAGGAATCTCTCTCCCAGCAGTCTGCAGATTGACCTTTTCATACCTCTTTGATTATGGATAAGGTTACCTGGCTATAGCTCTGGTTTCTGACTGTGGAGGCAGTGAAAGAAATAGAGTATACCAGAAAGCAACACCAAAAGGGTAAATTCTTAAAGTTGTTTACATGAAAAGTATTTCCGCATATATATATCAGACACAAAAATTGGTTGAATTACCACAAATTTAAAACTTGTGAGCAACAGTGCCAATCTCAAGGCTTCAACCTTGTTGTTTAGTTGTTTAGTAAGACTAAAGTGTTTTCCAGAGTCTTAAATGAAGTTAATATAGAAAGGAATTGGGGATTAGAATCTGGTCACTCCTTTTTATTTCTTTGATTTTATATTCCTTCTTTTAGGCATTTCAAAGAGGATTACATTTGGATACTGTAGGTTTTTCTTTGTCCCCAGAGGGCTTACAGACTCAGGACCTGATTTGCTGATTTACTGTCTAAAGAAAAAATGCTTAGTAAATAAGGCCCTAAGGGGGTTATTTTCTAAGCACTTATCGTGTGCATTAGGGCCTAACACACGCAAAAAGGCCCTTATTGCACGCGAAAAGGCGGGGGGGGTGGGTGGTAAGGTAAGGTGGGTAACATTAAAATTAGGGGGATGGGAGGAGTTGGGGCGGAGTTAGGGAGGAGTCAGCGGCGGCACTGCTGCCGGCGATAATGTTTCGAACATTATCGCCGGCAGTAGCACGGGAAATAGCACCACCTTTTACGGTGGCACTATGCCTGCGATAGCCTGCAGCCGGCCGCAGCACGGCAAGTGAAATTGCACCGCCCTGGTGCGCCCGCCCGCCCCCTCCTTCGCCCCCTTTTAGCACAGGCTTCATCATTCCGCACGGATTCATCATTCCGCACGGAATGATGAATCCTGGCCTAAGTTTGTGCCCTTACTGGAGATGGTTAATTTGGGGTTTAGAAGGGCCAGCATTATGGTCAATGAGAAGTTAATGGATTTTAATTAACCAGGTCCACTGCGGTTTGTTCTTATTGAATAGGTGGATGGAAAGCGTGGGTGTTAAAAAGAAGGTTGGATACTCTGTTTTTTAGGACAAGTGATTGGTTGATTCATTTAGTTTTCAGAACAGGCAGAAAGGAGGGTTGTGAGTGTATAAAATTTGGAAATATAATAAACTTGATGTTTGATCGATTGAAAGATAGTTTTCAGAAAATGTGGGGTATGGGTAGATGGGGTTAATGAGATCTTGTCTGCATTTCTAATTAGATTTTGTTAATGGTATTCTTTCCTTTTATTTGTCATCATCAATGTCTGGAATGTTGGCCTAAGATATAATCTGCCTTCATTAGTTTGTGGCTATGAAAGTGGAATATAAAATATTGAAATTAAATTAAAATTGCTTGCACAGATTTGCCTGAATTTATATAAATGAAAAATGGCCAGAACATGGTATAAACACTTTGGCCTTGATTTACCCAATTTGAGGCTGTAAAGGGGTCTGGGTTGAATAGTTATTCAGGCAAGCTAAAGATGGAGCAGTGGTTGTAGAAGAGGCCTAATAATGAATGTATAATGAAGCATTTGTGGCCTGGCTGTTTCATTAACCTGATTATTCCATTTTGGACATGCAAACTCACTTGGGTGACGTTTATCTTTTATTGAATAATGTGGGGAAACCACACTGAGCATGTGAATGCTGTGATGTCAACGCAAACTAAGGGCAAGAGACAAAAAAAAATGCCTTCCTCACTCCTCATTTATATACTGTCTGAATTCAATGGGGAAGATTCCAATACTAATTTACACATAAAAACATTAATGTCTTAGCAAACTGCAGTGTATGAAGAACTGCTGGAATGCAAGGCTAAGATGTGTCCAATCATAACAGAATACTTTTTTACTGTCTATATTCTTTATTCTACATCTTTCACTAACATCTGTCCTTTTCATGAAGGGACAGCATTCACAGGCCACTAGACACATATCTTTCCCTTGCACACACCATGAGATCCTCAACCCCTTTATTGCTGCGATGGCCTGACAACCATGCAAGATATCAACACATGTCGGATAGGTTAGAGCAGGGTTTCCCAAACCTGTCCTGGGGACCCCACAGACAGTCGGGGTTTCAGGATATCCACAATGAATATGCATGAGATAAATGTACATTCCATGGAGACTCCGCATATGCAAATTATCTCATGCATATTCATTGTGAATATCCTGAAACCCGACTGTCTGTGGGGTCCCCAGGACAGGTTTGGAAAACCCTGGATTAGAGGCACTAGGCACTGGAATGTTATTTGTATTGCCTGCCCTGCATTCTCAGCAGCGGTCTAGTGGTTATGGTTAGAACAGTGGACTGAGAAGCAGGGAAGCCATGGTTCAAATCCACTGATGCTCTTTGTGACCTGAGGCAAATCACTTCACCCTCCATCGCCTTATGTACCAACTTCAATTGTGAACTCTCTGGGGCAGGAAACTATCTACAATATCTGAACTATAACTTGCCTTGAGTGCAGGTTTGGAAAAGTGAGAAATGAAATCAAATTCCAAAAGAAATAGTAGCAAAGGTTCTGCCTTCATACATCCTACTCCTGTAATCCAGCTACTACATTATATCCATCATATAGTTTGGCTTATTACTCATTTTATTAAGATGGTCTGCATTGATCTCAACAGGGATGGCATATGAGTTGTCATGGAAGTGAACATGCTATGTGCACACACTCACGCTTCTTGTCCCTTCTCTAAAAGCTGCTGTTTATAATCACCAAAGAGCACAGGGTGCTCATGCTTATTGTCTGAGTGAGAGCTGCAACTGTAACAACATGCACCAGCTCTAAAACCCCCTTGCTACTGCCCATGAATCTTTCTGACTGCTGGTCCATCAGGATCATTACTGGGATGACTGAGTCCTCCTGACACCTTTGGTAAGTCTGGTATGTCTTATCTTTCTGTGTGAGAAGGGAAAGGTTCACAAACTTTGCAGACTGGTCAAGGTGTGTTGCCAAAGTATTTACTGTAGACCAATATTTTGCCTTATATTTACTAGGCTCAGTCCATTAATGAACATTTTTTTTAATGGCTATTTTTCACATCAATCTATAGTTTGTAAGGTGCCTGCTCTTGGTTAAGGAGTTGGAACAGGCCACTGCACCTACTGGGTATTAAGAGACAGAAAGAGAGAGACCAAGGATTTCCCATTTGGTTACTGGACTATCCTCAGGGCTATAATGGCCTGGAGGACCATTTCTACCTGCTGGAGCACATTCAGCCAGTTAGCATTTCCCTGTCTATTTCTATAATTTTCCATCATGGCACCCTGTGTGTACTTCTCCAGGTGTCTTTCTATGTGGTGTCTGTGTCTAGCATGATGGTGTGGAGCTTGTTGTGTTCCTCTGTCTAATTTGTAGTCCACCTTTTCCAGATTGCATGATTCCTATTTCTGCCCCTCTCTTATGTGCCTGTGTATTCCTCTTTCTTTGTCCTAGTGGCACTTTCTAAGTGGCATCATCCTATCAAACATGCTACCTTAAAGGCACAAGAAGTTATGGTCTGCCGGCTTTAGGACTAGAACAGAATCACGATTCACATGTTGCAGGCATGCACCCATGGACAGAGGTGGAGTTGGCGCAACCTGCAGGGTAGAGCCTGCAGGTCCTCTCTGTCAACTGGTGGAACTGGCTGAGGCAGATACTCAACAGAAGTTTCACCTACACCAGCCCTTAAAACCCTTAGGTTGAGCCCTTGGATACCGGGACTGGCAGGTCTTAAGCAAGGGCCTCTGCTAAACTGGAGATCTGTGGAGAAAGGTTGGTCACAGGCCAGGGTCCAGGGCAGGTGATATAGGCATAGTTTGTGAGCAGGTGATGGTTGAGGAATGCAGAGTTCAGATGTGGTCAAGAGTTAGGCAGTGGACAGGTGCAGGTGGATTTCAAGTGTGGTAGGGAGTCAGGCAGTGGTTAATGGCAGGAAGAGTTCAGGCTGAGATCAGAACCAGAGATCTGTCCAAGGGCAGACACAACGGACAGGACAAATGGGCAGGCAAGGACACTGAAGACACTGAAGAACTGGCCACAAACAAAGATCAGATGAAAAACTGAAGACTGACTACAGATGAAGAACTGAAGGCTGATCACAGACAAAGACCACGGGAACAAGGAATGAAGGAGACCAGAAACTGAAGAGATGAAGACCAGGAATGTTGAGATGAAGACCAAGAACAGCTGAGATGAAGACCAGGGATGCTGAGGCAACTCATTTTACTTCTCAGTAGTGGACCTATTGCAGAGGCAAGGAGGAGCTGCGGTAGTGACTTTTTATAGGCACTACTGACCTTCTCCTGCTTTGGGCTCTTTAAAAGTAGTGACTTTGAGCATGCAAACACATTAGGAGGGCCCAGGGAAGTGGTGACATCCCATCGGGAACAGGAAAATGTGGGGAACTTCTGCGTGTCCATTCGGGGGCCTTCCCTGGCATTGGGGATTTTTCCACTGGGCTCAGAGCTGGAGGTAAGTGTGGCAGTCAGCAGACCTGTCCCATGGACCACCAAATGCAACACCATGTCTGCACCTTCAATGGGGTAGGAGTGTTGGGATGCCACTGCTCAGGAAAAATACCATCAGGATAGAGGAGCAGGTGCCTCTTTCAACCCAGTGTCTCTTCAGAGGGGAATGCTTCATTTACCCTCCCCCAGCCACTCCTGCATCAGAAGATGCCTAACAGGTAAATCTGGCTCTACCTCTGTATGTGTATATATATATACAAGCCGTTAAGCCCGTCACAACGGGCTACATTACATTTTTGTTTTCGGTCCATTTTCGAAAACAGCACCCTCCTACACTTTTTCTCCCTCATTCCCCCTTCCCCTCAGTCACTCACCCCCTTCCCACCCCTCAGTCTTACTCACTCTCTGTCTCCCACTGGCTCCTTCCCCTCACTCTCACCTCCCTCCCCTTCCCTCAGTCACTCCCATCTCTCTCCCCTTCCCTCAGTCACTCCCCACCCTGTCTCAATCCCATCCCCTCTCCCTCAGCCCTCCTCCACTCCCTTTTTCTCTGCTCCACAACTTCTTACCCTTCCACTTACTCACATCCCTGTCTCTCACCTCTCCCTCTCCCCTCACTCTTCCCCACCCCCTCCCTCCCTCCCTCAGTCCCTCCCTCCCACTCAGTCCCTCCCCCTCACTCAATCCCTCCCTCCCCCTCACTGTCCCTCCCTCCCACTCAGTCCCTCCCTCCCACTCAGTCCCTCCCCCTCACTCAATCCCTAACTCCCCCTCACTCAGTCCCTCCCTCCCTCCCTCTCACTCAGTCCCTCCCCCTCCCTCAGTCCCTCCCTCCCACTCAGTCCCTCCCACTCACTCAATCCCTCCCTCCCCCCCACTCAGTCCCTCTCCCTCCCTCTCACTCAGTCCCTCCCCCTCCCTCAGTCCCTCTCTCTCCTCCCTCTCTCTCTCTCCTCCCTCCCTCGCTACTGGCCGCCGCTGCTCCTCGTCGTCGTTCGCCGCTGCCGCCGCTACCACTGCCACCCGCCGCCGCCATCGCCGCTGCCACCCGATGCCGCCATCGCCGCTGCCGCCCGACGCCGCCATCGCCGCTGCCGCTGCCGCCCGACGCCACCATGTTTTTTTTTTTTTTTACGCTGGCTAAGACCGACGTCCTTGCCCGCACATGCACAGTAGAGCTGCGCTCTACTGTGCATTTGCGGGCCGTCGGTCATGGCCCATTTATAAGGTAGATATATACTAGATAAGGGAGCCCTGACCGACGTGCCGCAAATGCGCAGTAGAGAGCAGCTCTACCGCGCATGCGCAGGGCGAGCATGTTGGTCAGAGCGGAGCGTGCCTGAAAAAAATGGCGCTGGGAGGAGCAGTAGCAGCGGCGGCGGCGAGGAGCAGTAGTGGCAGCAGCAGTGCGCGCAAGGGATGGACCACCCCCCGGAGATCTTCCGTTTGCGCCATCCAAGGGAAGGGGTTGTGGATGAGCTGAAAGGGGAGGGGATTGAGAGAGGGGGAGTGACTGAGGAGAGGGGGGAAGGGAGTGACTGAGGGGAGAGTGAGGGGAGGGGAGTGACTGAGGGGAGAGTGAGGGGAGGGGGGAGGGGAGTGACTGAGGGGAGGAAGGAGAGAGTGAGGGGAGGGGGACTAGAGGAGGGAGGTGAGAGGGACTAGAGGGGGAGGTGAGAGGGACTAGAGGGGGGAGGTGAGAGGTGAGAGGGAGTGGGAAGGAGAATAGAGGTGGGAGGGAGAATGGGGAGGGGAGGTGGAAGGGAGAATGAGGGGGAAGGAGAATGAGGGGAAGGGAGTGGGAAGGAGAATGAGTGCGAAGGAAATGGACTGAAATTTTTTTTTAAATGTAGCCCGTTGTTATGGGCTTAACGGTTAGTATATATATACATATATAGTACAAATCCAAAAGAGACAGAAGAACATTTTTAACAAACAGTCCCCACCCAATACAAGTATATTATCACTATTGCAATAGTGATAATATGTGTGTGTGTGTGTCTGTGTGTGTGTGTGTGTGAATGTATACTCATGCTGTAGTATTGTTTCCTTTCTGGGTGTGTTCTTCTTTTGGTATTCTTTTTGTCTGTACCCTGAGTGGTGCATTTCATATATGTGCACATACTCCCTCCATTTCCTTCCATCTCTCCATCTCTCTCTCTCCTTTTTCTCTCTTCCACCCTTCCCTTCCTCCTCTCTGTCCCACTTCTCTTGCTTCTCAATATCCCATTTTCTGGTTCTTGCCAAGCAGGGCCGGCAGAAGCACTAGGCGAACTAGGCGGTCGCCTAGGGCGCCAGCTTCCCGGGGGCGGCACTGCCCCGGTAAAATTAAGAGAGCCGCTGCCGGCAGCCCGCCCCAAAAGACCCATCTGACCTCCCCCAGCTGTTCGCGTGCTCCCAGTCTCTCCCGCTGCTCCTCCTTCCCTGCTGCCGTTGCCGCCGGGCTATCAGCACGTTCAAGCCCAGCGGAAACGGCAGCAGTGCAAAAAAAAAAAAAAGCTGTGGCATCCGCGGCTGCCCTTTTCTTCCTCCCGCCCCCCCTGACCCGGAACAGGAAGTGATGTGCGGGAAGGAGAAAGAGCGGTGCCACATGAAAAAAATAGCGGCGACAGCAGCATCGGCCCCCGAGCAATTGAAGCAGCCGGGAATCGGGAAAGGAGTCAGCAGCAGGAGCCTCCCGCGGCCGATGGGAGTCTTCCTTTTTGGCCTGCGGGGGCTGGAGGAGGAGGAGACTGCTGCAGCTACCATTTGTGCTGGGGGGGGGGGGAGGAAGTGAGTGAGAGAAAGAGAGAGAAGCAGCCAGCCTGCCTGTGTGTGATTGAGAGAATGTGTGTGTGATTGAGAGCCTGTGTGTAAGTGAGAGAATGTATTTGATCGAGAGCATGTGTGTGTGATTGATGGGAAACTGGTCAGAGAGCTGATATATGTGTATATGTGAGAGACAATGAAAGTGACTGCTCAAGGAGATGACTGATGTGTGAGAGTGTGAGACAGTCAGGGATGTGACTGATGTGTGTGTGTGTGTGTGTGTGTGTGTGTGTGTGTGTGTGTGAAAGAGAGAAAAAGCATGGAAGTGAGAACTCTGGGTATGTGAGAAAGCATGGGAGTAAGAAGCCTGGTGTTGTGGGGGTGTATGTGAAAGAAAGCATTGGAGTGAGAAGCCTGATTATGTGAGAGAGAGCATGGGAGTGGGAAGCCTGTGTGTGTGTGCATGTATGAGAGAGAGACTGGTTGGTAAGGTGACGGTGTGACTGGTGTGTATGTGAATGTGAGAGAGAGAGAATGTGATTCAGGGAATGAGAAGCCTGTGCACCTGGAGTGCGAGCATGGAAATGAGAGAGAGACTGGTGTATGTGTGTGTGTGTGTGTGTAACAGAGAGAAAGTGATTATGGGAATGAGAAGTCTGTGCATGTGAAGAGAGTGAGCATGGGAGTGAGAACCTGGGTGTGTGTGAGACACAGCATGGGAGGGAGAAGCCTGTATATGTAAGACAGAACAGGTGACTGGTGTGTGTTTGTGTGTATGTGAGAGAGAGAAAGAAAGTGATTATGGGAATGAGAAGCCTGTGTATGTGAAGAGTGAGCATGGGAGTGAGAAAGCTGGGAGTGTGTGAGATACAGCATGGGAGTGAGAAGCCTGTATATCTGAAAGAGAACATGGGAGTGGGAAGCCTGTGTGTGTGTATGCATGAGAGAGATCAGGTGACTGGTGTGTGTGTTTGTGTATGTGTGTGAGAGAAAGAAAGTGATTATGGGAATGAGAAGCCTGTGCATGTGGAGAGAACAAGCATGAGAGTGAGAGACTGGTGAGTGTGTGTGAGAAAGAGAAAGTGATTATGAGAGTGAGAAGCCCATATATGTAAGTGGAACACGGGAGTGGGAAGCCTGTGTGTGTGTATGGCATGAGAGAAACTGTTCAGGAAGGTGACTGGTGTGTTTGTCAAAGACTGTTTGGGAGATGATTGGTGTGTGAGAGACAGAAACTGGTCATGGGGGCATGACTGATATGGTGTGTGTGTGAGAGACATGGGCCTTAAGGAAGAGGACCATGAGTATAGAGCTTAGCCACTACTGCTGCTTCTGGTGTGTACTACAGCCTGCATGGAAGAGGAGTAAGAGAGCTGCTGGAGGGGGTAAGTAAAGGTGGCTTTTTAAGTTTATTTTTCTTGATTGATTGCCATTTTAATTATTTAATATTATGTGATGTGTCTGCTTTTTTTGTTTGAGCAACAAGTATAGCTTTGGTTTATGTTTATTTTATTTATTTTTATTTATTTATTTATAAAAGTTTCTATAACGTCGATAAGACAAATCATCTCAATGGTTTACATGGCATAAAAATGTCAAATAAGTGTTCTGTTATAAATACAGACTTCGTTATTTTCATTAATGCACAATGTAAGTTAATTGTGTGTGGAGGCGGGGGGGGGGGGGGGGCGGCATAGCTGACGTTTCGCCTAGGGCGCCTAATACCCTTGCACCGGCCCTGTTGCCAAGGACCCAGCCCTGTGCACCTGATAAAAAAAAAGGAGGGGAGAACAGCCTATTTTATTTGGGAGGGGGAGCTAAATTGACAAGACTAGCATGGGTCCCCTTCAGCTGTGGGACTTGGCACAGATGCATCATTCATACCAACCTAAAGATGGCCCTGCTTATGTGCAATGTATATTTATATGAAATGAATGTGAAGAGAATGCATAATTGCTGGAGAGTGGGGTGAGGAGGGTGGAGCATGTGTGTGTGAGTAGGTAGAGATGATTGTCAGTAAGGTAAAGACCATTGAAAATTGTTCTTTGGAAGGACAAGAACCACCATGTGCTATATCAATGGCAGAATTATCTCTTTAACACTGAAGATAAACAGTTCCAAATGTAAATTTTTTTTCCCAGCACTTTCCTGAGACAGTTTTCTGATTCTATCCCAATGGAATCAGCCAGAATAAAAAGAAAGATTTGAACAAACTCAATCCGATGATTTTCTATGGGAGATAAAAACCCTAAAATGCATTTCTCCTTCCATAAGAAATAATTGGAGCTACACAGGCTGAGACTAACTCCTGATCTGAATAGGGGTAAATCAGTGCAGGATAGAGGCCTCAGGAAGGGGAAAAAAAAGCTGTGTATCTAGGTGAGTGAATAACCAATTGAGGGCAAGTTGGAAAAAAGGTGGAGCATGCTATTGGAGAGTTTAGATGGGTTCTACCTCTTGTGTGCTCTGAATATGTTTTTTTTTCAGGCACTTCCCAATAATGTTTCAAGTGTTTTAAAGCAGCACAAAAATTCTCTATTTTTCAACCGATATTTGTGAAAGTATGATTTTCACTCACTATCAGGCTGATCTTCAAAAGAAAAAAAAATGGCTGAGTGCTTAAACTTAGCTGGCCAAAGCTGATTTTTAAGCCTAATCTAGCCAGCTAGAGTTTGTAACTAAAAATCATCCTAAATCTAAACATCTTAAACTTAGCCTCCAAGAATTAAGGAGGTCAGCATTTGGGTGCCTAAATTGAGCTGGCAAGTACTGAAAATCTGCACTAGCTGGCTAAGTGCCAAACCGCCAGATGAAAAGAAACCCACAGGGCTAACAAGTCAACCACTTTCATCTCCACCCACCCATCTGCCCAATAAAAATAAAATCGTCAGGACTCAGAGTTCCCCCATCCCTTCCACACAGCTGCCTAACAACAGCTTTTGGTGCATAACTGCGTTTGTAGCTAATGGGGTGCTTTGCATACTTTTGCATCACATTCACTCAGCATTGGTTGTGCAATAAAAACTTGCAAAGAAAAAATAGGCCTGCGAAAATTGCTGTTTGCAAAAGAATGTAAAAGTATATGCATGCATTTTCAAAAATGTTTACACGTGTACATTTGGAAGTTACGACTGCAGGGAGTATTTATTAAGAGCCTGAAGTATTGCGCATATTGGGGCGGATTTTCATACTCCGCGAATAGGCCTACTTTTGTTTGCGCTCCAGGCGCAAACAAAAGTACGCTGGATTTTAGTAGATACGCGCGGAGCCGCGCGTATCTACTAAAATCGGAGAACCCCGGGACTTACGCGAGTCCCGGGGCTCTGCGCGCGCCGGTAGGCCTATGTAAAATAGGCGCACCGGCGCGCAGGGCCCTGCTCGCGTAAATCCGGGCGGATTTACGCGAGCAGGGCTCTTAAAATCCGCCCCATTAGCAGTGTCACACGGAAATGTGACAGAAAATAAAAGGGCAGCTCGGGGTGTTCCCCGGGTGGGTTTTGGAAGTTCACTACAAGCTGGTATTTTGTAAGTGGTATACGTGCATTCTTTGCCAGACTTGTCCGTATGCTGTTATACCTGTTGACTAAGTTGCAGAAGTGAAATCACACTTTTCTTTTGACTTCAGTTTTTGAGTGGGAGGTCTGAGTTGTGTTGGGGAGTCAGGGTGAAGTTTGTAGAGTATGCGCATTATTTATAAAATACAAGCCTCCACATAAAACTGAAAATTATTATGTGCACATATTACAATTATTGCACCTATAAAATATATGCATGCACTTTTATAAAATGAATAGAGAAAATATGCATTTTCCTGCATTACAAATATACATGCCTACTGAAATATACACATTACTTTCAAGGCAGAAATACACAGTATTTTGTAAACTATGTGGCTCCCACCACACAGTTTATAAAATCTACTGTAACTTTAGGCCTGCTGACTTATGCTCACATGTGCTGACTTATGCATACTATGGAAAATTACACTCCCTAAGGGTAAATATTATGTATTAGTCCATGTAATGCATGCTAACAGTAATTTCAACATGCAAACTTGCCTTTGTGAGATCTGGTGGAATTTAATATAATTATTGACCTCTGAATGAGTCAGCCTGTGATAATATGATGTGCAGCCTTGGGCTTCAGTGACCAGGAGATGCCAGAGGGCAGGAAACAGCCTGGACTTTGTTTTTCAGCAAAACAAAAAAAAACAAAACTTAGCAGTTTCTACAATAAAAATCAGAAGAATTCACATATATGGGATCTTAGCATCACACCAGAGCTTCCTCCTCCCATTCTGTGCCTCCCTGCTCCTTCCTGGGTTTTCATTTCCCTTTCCAGGGGACTGCCCTCTGACCTGGATTCCCATTTTGTGTATCCCTTAAAATGGACCAGGCTAGATAGCAGGACCCAGTCCTTTAAGGTGTTCTGGTGGTCTGACCTATACACCCCTTTACTCAGCCATATGTGTTTAGAGGTTTGCCTGAGTTATACAGCCAACATATTAGAATGCAATATTGCACTTCTTCAAGAATGCTGTTAACATGAAGACAAAACACATTTCTTCATGTTGAGACATAATAATATATGAGATTAGTCAATTATCTTAGTGCCAACAGAACCCTTGGAATCAACCCTGCATTTTTAGCTCACATTTCTTAGCTCTCTGGGAACATTAATTTGCTGTATGTAGCATATTATTAGTTCTAGAATTCTTTGAGGCAAGTTTTAAAAAATACAGGACTGGGTCAGAATAAAGTAGCTTGGATTTAGTTGGAAGATCAGAGGTAAAGTAAAACTTTCAGCCATGTCAATGACTGGATTGACTGAATATCTCGATGGAAACTGTATATAAGATTTAAGCTAATAAGGTCACAAAAAATGTCATTTAAGGTTGCATAAAGGGCAGATTTTTTTTAAAGCATATTTTCTTTCCTAGGTTTCATATTACATAGATGAAAGTCTAGCAATATTTTTTTGTTCTGCTGATAAAAACAGCAAAGTGCTATTATCACTATTACCATATCATGTGTAGGGACTGGGGGAATTGATGGCTGCTGACACCTCACACAGATTATATTGTATTTCCAAACTAGAGGGTCAATTCAGTTCCACAGTTTTGGGTTTCCCTTTGGCAAATAATGTCATATATTTGTGCTGCAAAAGGGTTTATTCGGGTAGTATTTGGAGCAGACAAACCTCTATTCAAAACGTTTTGAAGAAAGATATTCAGGAACTCAGGAAATGGAGCCACCATAAATCGTCTACCGAGCATCTTCCATTCCATCATGGCTCAACCTACAAAGGGCTGTTCACGCCCACACTCACACAACTTGTATTCACCTACCAGAAGCTAGCACTCTGAGTATATTTACTCCTGCTCAGGGCATAAGTATGTCTGAGCTACCTTTCTTCTTTCCTGCACAACTCCTATTATCTTCTATGGAAGAAAAGGTGTTCAAGCTATTTTCTTTTTTACCCATGGAAATTCAGGGAAACTAGGCCAGACCAGTTTAAGGCATTTTACTCTAGTATATTTTATTCATGTTGAATATGGAATAAGTGTCAGTACAGAAATCTAAAAAGAAATCATTTCAGCAACTTTTCTCTCCACTTTTAAAAATATAGTACCACTTCTTCTGCTGGAGATTGAAGTCCTAATCTTTTTAAAAAGTGTTTTGGCAGACTTTACCTATTACTTTTGCTATCCACACATCTCTCCCTAATTAATATTCATGCCGCATCTTTGCATTGTTGTTCATATATGAACTCAGGCTCCCAGGGGACAATCTTTCCCAATCCTGGGCCCCTCTAGAATGAGTACAAAATGATGAGGAAACAATAATGGAGTCATGCAAGGTTTACTATACAAGCTTACTACATTGCTCACCCTGTCTGTTCAGATAACCCTAAACAGAACTATCTAACCCCCATCTAGTATTTATATCACCTGAAATTGAGCTGTTTTAGAAGACATGGCTAATTGAGTTCTCAGCAGGGCATGTCTTGGTGTTGCCAGGACCCTCTCTGCAATGTCTTCTGCTCTCAGCGATTCCTGATGCCTGTTGGAGATCCTACACTGATAGTTTTGTATGTCGCATTGTGAGTAGCGCTCTGATTGCTGGGCATCTCCCACTGATTAGCAAATATAGACACCTCATTGAACATGTCTGATGTGCTGTCATATTGTGATTGGTCAGAGTTCCTGACTGGTTGGCAGGGACATCTGATTCATCATGACCTGCTTTAAGGGAGTCAATGATACTTTCCTGAATTCCACATATGTAGTTAGTTTCTTAGACATCTTCCTGTGAAAATTCTTTCTGGTATAGGTTCTGCTTCCTGTGATCACTTCATGATGTTGACTCATGTTTCTTTTTGTGACTGCCTGCTTTGATATTTGTGCCTAATCAAAGATATCTTTCTCAGTCTAACTCTATACTTCTCATTTATTCCTCCCTTCCATTAGTTATTTGAGGCTCTAGCTTTTAAGCTTATATGATTTATGTATGTATTACTGCTGGGAGAATTCTGTGCTACTGCGAGGTACAGAATTTGAGCAGAATTCCTCTCCTGTACAGAATTTTCTTTTTTTTGTGCAGAATTTTAAGATGCCCGGCTGCTCCGAGTGGAACCCATTCTGCTTGTGGTCAAAGTGGAGGAAGGCCTCACGGGTCATGAGCGGAGCCCATCCCACTCATGGCTGAAGATGAAAGATGCTCCAGTGGGCAGCTGAAATGAAGGAGGTGCTAGTAGGCCGTGAGCAGAACCCATTCCGCTAGCAGCTGGAGGGAGACCTGGCGGGGTGCAGGCAGAATCCATCCCATTCGTGGCTGAGAAGCAGTAAACAGCTGATGACATCGATGCAGCCTGTTAGTGTGTGTATGCAGAATTACAGGCACAGGAGGATATGTGTGATTTGGATCTATGTGCCTGAGTGAGGGTGTGTGCAAGAGAGGGATTTTGTGAGGGTGTGTTTTCATGCATGAGAGGGAGCCCTTGTGAAGGGGTGTGTGTGAGACAGAGAGACGGCCAATGTGCATGGGTATATGAGTTTACAAGAGAGAGAATAAGCCTGCATGTGTGCATGTTTGCCAGAGAGACATGAAGCCTATGTGAGGGGGAAGGTGTGTGCAACAGAGAGAGAGGGAATCTGTGTGTATGAGTGTTTGTGAGATACAGAATGTCAGAGGGAGCCTATGCGAGTGATGTGTGTATGCAAGAGAGAAAGGGAGCCTGTTTGAGAGGGTGTGATTAAGAAAAGTACACACACACTCTGAAAAAGGTTCCCTCTGTCCCGCTTCATATACACACATCCCTTCACACAAGGTCTCTCTCCTATGCACACACTCACCCCTTACACAGGCTCCCTCCCTCTTTTACACACACACACACACACACACTCAACCTCAAACAGGTTCTCTCTGTCCCTCTCTCTCACACACACACACACACAAACACACACTCACACACACACACACACACACACACACACACCCCTTCATACAGGATCTCTCTCTCACACATACACATACCCCTCACTCAAGCTCCATCTGTATTTCTATCAAATACACACCCCCTCAAACAGGGCATGAGAGAGGGACAGAGGGAACCTGTTTCAGGGTATGTGTGTGTGAGAGATAGAGGGAGCCTGTGTGAGGATCTGTGTATGTGTGAAAGAGGGGAGAAGCCTGTATGAGGGGTATGTGTGTGTGTGTGACAGAGAGAGAGAGTGGGACAGATGGAACCTGTGTAAAAGATTGTATGAGAGAGTGATCAAATTCTAGGAGTGGAGGGCTGGGGACTGGAGATAGTAGAAGGGGTTGAACCTGGAGGGGGTGGGGAGAGATAGTGGAGAGCAGAGAAGTTAGAACCTGAGAGGGCAGAGTGAAAGGGGTCTGGCAAGGGGAGTAGGGAGAGAGGGTGGAAGAGACACTCCTACAGTATATTTCTAGGAAAATTCTGCTCAAAATATTTAAAACTCTGCATCTTTGAATAATTATTTTTCTGTATTACATTTTAATTGTGTGTGTAAGGCCTGAAACTGTTATGTATAGGAAATGTCTATGTGAAAAAGCAGAAGTTAATTGCCTGTCTCTGTGAGGTGGATTCAGTCTTTAAGCTTCAGATAAAAAGAAAAATATCTATATAGTAAAAGAAAGAAAATATATGTAGTGCTCCCCTCCAATAACTGGTGCCAAGGGAATAGCACAGAAGAAACCTATTGGGTCCCAGTGGTTTGTGAATTCGTGATCACAATCTTAGCTCACTCTTTACCAATCTGGGGTATTCCTTTGCTATACCTGGACCCCACAGGTGATTTTCCAGGCTTCCACTATAGACAGAAATGTTTACTTAAAAAGGCATCTAGGCAGCAGAGCATAAAACATAATGTAAATATTGCAGGATAACACAGCAGGAGGGAACGGAGGCAGGCTGCGTGGCTCGGCACGCGCAGGCTGCCCAAAATCGGCAGCCTTGCGCGCGCCGATCCAGGATTTTATAAGATACGTGCGGCTATGCGCGTATCTTATAAAATCCAGCGTACTTTTGTTTGCGCCTGCGCCTGCTGCACGAACAAAAGAAAAAAGCGATCGCGCTTTTTAAAAAAATCTACCCCTTAGTGCGCACTAACCCAAAAAACGATTTTTACGAAAAATCAGGGGTAAAATTGATCGTTTCCCTCTTTTAAAAGATTTTTAATGAATTCAGAAATATCGTACGATATTTCAATTCGTTAGAAAAACGATTCACATCCCTAATAAAATGCCACATACTAAGTGGGGAGTAGCTGGCTTGTTACGGCGGTTACTACCCCAAACCAAATGTGCCTGATACTTCACTTTCGATGCACATCCAGCATGGCTCTCTGCTTCAAAAGCATGGGAGAAGACTGATACTTCACGCATATCCAGCATAGCTCCCTGCTTCAACGGCAGGGAAGAAGAAAAACAACCGATAAGGGCTGTATAACATAGTCTGGGTAAAACAAATAAGCATGGGTGTAGCTTGCTTATTGCGGCGGCTACTACCCCTAACTAATCAAGCTAGATATTTCACTTGGATGCAGCTCCATCACTGCTCTCTACATTAAAGGTGGGGGTGGAAGGGAAATAGAACCAAAAGCTAAGAGAAACAGATAAGTATGAGAGAAAAAATGTGTGAAGCTTGCTGGGCAGACTGGATGGGCCATTTGGTCTTCTTCTGCCGTCATTTCTATGTTTCTATGTTAAGCGTAAAGCAAAAGTAAGGGAGATATCAACATCATCTTCCTTACCAGAGACTTCCCAGATGCGGATTTCTACCTTTTTTGCGTCAACATCTGGGATCTCGCCAGAGGAGAAGACCACTGATGACACCGACGCAGATCAGGTGTCAGCATCTCAGGCCAAAATATCTTTGAGCCCCGGCGCTCCGTGAACCCCTCCCCTGCCTCATCATTTTATTTCCTCTGGCCGTGAGAGAACCGGAGATGGCAGAAAAGAGGAAGAAATACCTGATGTTTCTAATGAAATTGCACAAGATGAAGCTGGCATTTTGTTTCAGGTGAGGTCCTCTTTTTCTGCAATGTCCGGGGACTTTGTTGAATTGGGATTGTCGGTGGAGGGGAGGAGAGGAGAACTCCAGGCTGCAGCGGGTGAGGTAGAATCTGAGTCTGCAAGGAGCAGTTTAATACCATTGGGAAAGCCTGCAGAGATATCGCTAGAATCTTTATGGACTGCCATAAAATTGTTAAAGATGGCAATAGACAATTTGACTAAAATAACAGTGGATTCCAATCAATGCTTTGTTAATATTGAATCTTCTATCTCAGCAAATAATGTTAAATTGGAACAACTGGAAAATTGGATGGGTAATATAGAAACCTGGTAACAAAGATTTGCTCGTGCAGATATGCTCAATGAGAAAAGGTTTGAAGCTATTGAGAATTCTTTGAAATATCTTAACCTTAGAATTCTCAACTTTCCAAAGCTGGATATAATATCACCATATGATATGTTGAAAGAATACCTTTTACAACCTTAGCCCCAATTAATCTCTCCACCAGCCATTAGACTTGTAATCAAAGACCTTGCTTACCTACTAGGCTCTTGGTTCCACTGTACAATAAGAATACTTGAAACCTAGCATTGAATAATCCTTGGGAATGGTTTTGCTGCAGCTACTCAGCCCAGCCTACGCTTACTTCAACTCCTAAACTTACTTCAACTCCTAAAGTTTGTATTTAACTGTTTCAGGAACACGGTTTCATTTTTGACAGCAAAACTAAGCTTCATTTAACAAACAAACAGGCCGATACAGTAAAGTTCGCGGGAGAGCGGGCGCTCGCCCGCTCTCCCGGTGCGCACACAGGCCACTCTCCTGTGCGCGCGATTCACTAAAACAAATTATTCAAATTAGGGCCCGCGGTAAAAAGAGGCGCTAGGGACACTAGCGCGTCCCTAGCGCCTCTTTTTTGACAGGAGCGGTGGCTGTCAGCGAGTTTAACAGCCGACGCTCAATTTTGCCGGCGTTGGTTCTCAAACCCGCTGACAGCTACGGGTTTGGAAACCGGATGCCGGCAAAATTGAGCGTTTGGTTTACAACCCGCGAGCCGCGGGCCGATTTAAAATTTTTTTTTAACTTTTGAAACCTCCGACTTAATATCGCCATGATATTAAGTAGGAGGGTGTACAGAAAAGCAGTTTTACTGCTTTTCTGTGCACTTTCCTGGTGCCGGCAGAAATTTGGGGAGGCGCTAATTTCTGAAAGTAAAATGTGTGGCTTGGCTGCACATTTTACTTACTGAATCGCGCGGGAATAACTAATAGGGCCATCAACATGCATTTGCATGTTGCGGATGCTATTAGTTTCGGGGGGGTTGGATGCGCATTTTTGACGCGCTATTATCCCTTACTGAATAAGGGGTAAAGCTAGTGTGTCAAAAACACGCTTCCAAACGCGGGTTAACAGTGCGCTCCGCAAATTGACAAACCAAAGAGTAGCAAATCACTTGGACCAGATGGTATACATCCCAGAGTGCTGAAAGAGCTAAAAAAATGAAATTGCAGACCTACTGTTAGTAATTTGTAAACTATCAGTAAAATTAGCTATGGTATCTGAAGTCTGGAAGATGGCCAATGTAATGCCAGTTTTCAAAAAGGAATTCTGGGGTGATACGTGAAACTACAGATCAGTGAATCTGACATCAGTGCTGGGGAAAATGGTTAAAATTATTATAAAAGAACAAAATTATTCAACATATAGATAGACATAGTTTAATGGGACAAAATCAACATGGATTTAGCCATGGGAATCTTGCCTCACCAATTTGATACATTTTTTGAAGGTGTGAATAACATGGATAAAGGTGAGCCAGTTGATATAGTATATCTGAATTTTCAGAAAGTGTTTGACAAACTCTTGAGGAAATTAAAAATTTATGGCATAGGAAGCAATGTTCTTTTGTGGATTGAGAACTGGTTAAAAGATAAAAACAGAGTTTAGAGCTAAATGGTCAATTTTCTCAAAGGAGAAAGGTGAATAGTGGTGTGCCCCAGGGATCTGTAGTAGAACTGCTGTTTTTTTAACATATTAATAAATGACCTAGAGATGGAAACAACACATGAGGTGATCAAATTTGATGATGATACAAAATTATTTAAAGTTGTTAAATCACAAGAGGATTATATGAAATTGCAAATGGACCTTGCAAGATTGGGAGACTGGCATCCAAATGGCAGATGACATTTAATGTGGTCAAGTGCAAAGTGATGCATGTAGGGAAGAACTACCCAAAGTATAAATGCACATTGCAAGATTCCACTTTGGGGGTCACCACCCAGGAAAAAGATCTTGGCATCATTTTGGATAATATGTTGAAATCCTCTGCTCAGTGGTGGCCTAGAAAGCAAAGCAATTAGAATGCTAGGACTTGTTAATAAAAGAATGGAGTAATAAAACAGAGACTATTATAATGCTTCTGTATTGCTCCATGGTGCAACCGCACCTGATGTATTGTGTGCAGTTCTTATCACCCCCATCTCAAAAAAGATATAGCAGGGTTAGAAAAGATTCAAAGAAAGGCAATCAAAATGTTAACAGGGTTGGAATGATTCCCCTATGAGGAAAAGCTAAAAGGTTTAGAGAAGTGACAGCTGAGAGGAGATACTATAGAAGTCTATAAAATAATAAGTGGAGTGAAATGGGTAGTTGCGAACTGGTTGTTTATTCTTTCAAAAAGCACAATGAATAGGGGACATTCAATGAAGTTACTAAGTGATACATTTAAGACAAATAAGAGAAAATATTTGTTTGTCAATGCATAGGGAGGGCATTCTTCAAGGGGATCTAGGTAAACATATGTCCCCTGGGATGATATCCCGGATAAAGGCGCCATGACCCATGCTTCTAGCAGTCTCTTCAATTCAAATTTCCCCATGGATGTAAATTCATCCGAGTGTCCAAGATTTCCTGAGCAGGAGGGAAGAATAAATCTCCTAGGCCGTGAGCATTACATTTAGTCAATCCTAAAGTAAAGTCAACTGTGAACAACACTGACAATCATAGCAGCGATAATCAAGCTAGATTCATTGGATGGTTTCCAATATAACATTTACTGAGAAATGGTGGAATTGATGAAAGTTCTTTACAGCTTTAGTTGGTTGAATTTTGATGTTAAAAAGTGAATTTCTTTGAGGAGATTTGTGACCTTTCGTCTATTAAGCAGATCTTAGCGATTGGTCAGTTAAATTCCATTTCTCTTTTTTTCCAATCAATTTTTAAGCTGTTTGTAAGCCCTCTTCTGAGTGACAGGGGATAGTCTTTGTAGTCAAATTGATGATATCATAGACAGTCCAAATAATTCCTACCTCTCATGAAGTTATTATTTTTTTCTCTCTCTCTCCACCGATGATATCTGCTGGGTACCAAGTTTACTCTGCTTCTTCTGTCATCTCCAATTGATAATAGTGAACTGTCCAACACTCTTCCTTCTTCACCTTTACTCACCACTCCTTCCTCCTGGCATGGATGACAACCTACTCCTTCACCATAACTACTCATAGTCCATCTGTGTTCTCTGAATGACAAACACCACTCCTTTAGTATACACACACTGAGCCTCTGGATGAGTACTCATGCATGTTAGAAAACAAAAAAAAAAAAAAATGCACAAAAGAGAAATCAAAGCATGAAATAAGGGTGGAAAAAAAATATCTCAAAGAATACAAAGGTTTCCAAAACATGGTTTCTAACTGAACAAAGATTCTCTGTCTCCGCTCTGAACCCAGGTCTCACTCCCAAAGACCTCCAGAGGAATTCCTCTTTAAAAACAAAGAAAAACAGGGGATAGCCATGGACATGCTGGGCCGGATTTTAAAAGGGTACATTTTGAAACAAAAAAAAGAAAAAGAAAAAGGTAGGGGGGAAAGGGTGGGGGAGGTAAGGGAAGGGAAGGTGGGGTGGGGGAGTAGGGAACGGGGGAAGGCAGCGCGTCTCGGCACGGGCTCAGCACGCACAAGGTGCACAATTGTGCACCTCCTTGCGTGCGCCGACCCTTTATTTTATAACTTGCAGGCGCCTGCGCGAGCAAGTTATGAAATCGAGTGTACATGTGCATGCGCCAGGTAGCACGCTCACATGTACGCCCATGCGCTCCTTTTAAAATCTATCCTGCTATATCTGGAAGGGTCAATTTAAGACTACACACCCTAAAATGGTGATAGGGGTTTATATACTCTAAGAGCACACCATTCTAGGCTCCTTTATGGGAGAGCTCTACACGTACATTAACCACTTTTCTGTTCTGACCCCATACCAACAGAATATTCTTTATGGTTTCTGGTAGAGATATGGTAAGAACTCTAATATATTTACCAATGTAGATTGCACTGAAAATTTTTCCCAGCACAGCAGCTATATATAACTATTTTCACAACAGTGCTTTACATAGCAGTATTAGAAAGTGTTCAGGGGGCATCCTAAGGTCAGGAAAGACAGCTATGAACATACATAACATTTTCAATATACATGCATAGACTTGCACCATCCTTTGACGTAGTGCAAATCTAAGTGTGCCTTTTTGGTGCCTCCAATCCCCTCCCTCTCACTAATTGACATATAGAGAGATGCTCCTGGCTCCCTGACATCTTCCTCTGAGCCCTCAGCTGATTCATGATAGAAGAATCCTCCCACTCCCCCAGAGTCAACACCCAACCCCAAATTGACTATCTTTTATTCCATTGGAAATCCATCTTACCCACCACTCCTCTGGAATCAGTACTTAAAAATCCAGCGGGTTCCCCTATTCACAGGCAGGAGAGATACGAGCGCTCTCCTGTTGGTTTAGCTAGATTGCTGAATGTATGTAGTGTTAAAGTGCAAGTAGGCAGGACTAGGGATGTGAATCGTTTTAGGACGATTAAAATTATCGTCCGATAATTTTAATATCGTCTTAAACCGTTATGGAACACAATACAATAGAGATTCTAACGATTTATCGTTATAAATCGTTAGAATCGTGAGCCGGCACACTAAAACCCCCTAAAACCCACCCCCGACCCTTTAAATTAAATCCCCCACCCTCCCGAACCCCCCCCAAATGACTTAAATAACCTGCGGGTCCAGCGGCGGTCCGGAACGGCAGCGGTCCGGAACGGGCTCCTGCTCCTGAATCTTGTTGTCTTCAGCCGGCGCCATTTTCCAAAATGGCGCCGAAAAATGGCGGCGGCCATAGACGAACACGATTGGACGGCAGGAGGTCCTTCCGGACCCCCGCTGGACTTTTGGCAAGTCTCGTGGGGGTCAGGAGGCCCCCCACAAGCTGGCCAAAAGTTCCTGGAGGTCCAGCGGGGGTCAGGGAGCGATTTCCCGCCGCGAATCGTTTTCGTACGGAAAATGGCGCCGGCAGGAGATCGACTGCAGGAGGTTGTTCAGCGAGGCGCCGGAACCCTCGCTGAACGACCTCCTGCAGTCGATCTCCTGCCGGCGCCATTTTCCGTACGAAAACGATTCACGGCGGGAAATCGCTCCCTGACCCCCGCTGGACCTCCAGGAACTTTTGGCCAGCTTGTGGGGGGCCTCCTGACCCCCATGAGACTTGCCAAAAGTCCAGCGGGGGACCGGAAGGACCTCCTGCCATCCAATCGTGTTCGTCTATGGCCGCCGCCATTTTTCGGCGCCATTTTGGAAAATGGCGCCGGCTGAAGACAACAAGATTCAGGAGCAGGAGCCCGTTCCGGACCGCTGCCGTTCCGGACCGCCGCTGGACCCGCAGGTTATTTAAGTCATTTGGGGGGGGGTTCGGGAGGGTGGGGGATTTAATTTAAAGGGTCGGGGGTGGGTTTTAGGGGGTTTTAATGTGCCGGTTTTGCGATTTTTCGATTTTTCGATTTTTCACGATTTTTCACGATATTTTACCCCCCCAAACGGCAACAATACGATTCCCTTCCCCTCCCAGCCGAAATCGATCGTTAAGACGATCGAGGACACGATTCACATCCCTAGGCAGGACCATTCAGTAGTCACCAGCTGGATAGGCAAGAATGCCCAAATATCCCTCCTGTCTTTGAACAAGGGGCCTCCAGACGGGTGGTGGGTGAGAGATGGATCCAGGGGCAAAATATAGTCACTTTGGGGTTTGAGTGGAGGCTCTGGGTTTGCTCTCCTGGATTCTTCCATTGTGGATCAGATAGGGGCTTCAGGGAGGGAAAGAGGGATGTTAGAGAATTGATTGAGTATGGGGGCTGGAACAATTCCAACCTGAGTGGAGAAACCTTACCTGCCAGGATCTAGGAAATTTTATCACACAAGTTCTATTTATTATGGATTTTCATAGAAAAACTAGCTGGGTCGCTCAGTCTAAAACTATTGGCCCTCATAACTGGTGCTGAAAATTGCCCCTATATGCTCATTATCAGCCTATTGGATGCTATTGGGGCTCTTAAGGACCCATTTTCCAAATTACTATATTGAGCCACTAAAAATCTCAATCAACAATTAAGAACATAAGAGTAGCCTTGCTGGGTCAGACCAAGGTCAATTTCGTCCAGCATTCTGTCTCCAAAAATAGCCAGTCTAGGTCACAAGAACCTGTCAGATCCCCAATAGTTAATCTATTACTTGCATCACACTCCCAGGGATAAGTGCTGGCTTTCCCAAGTCTGCCTCACTAATAACTGTTTATGGACCTTTACTTCAGGAACTTGTCCAGTCCTCTTTTGAACCCCACTATGTTAGTTCTCTTGACTACTTCCTCCAGCAAAACTTTCCATAGCTTGTGGATTATGGCGCTGATTGAAAAAATACTTCCTATGATTTGTTTTAAATCTGCCAGTTGCTAGTTTCATGGAGTGTCCTCTAATCCTAGTTTTGTTTGAAAGGGTAAATAAGCATTCCCTATTTACCCAATCCACCCCACTCATTATTTAATCAATTTCAATCATATTCCCTCTCAGTACTCTCTTGTCTAAGCTAAAGAGTCCTAATCTGTTTAGCCTTTCTACATAAGGGAGTCTTACCATCCCTTTATCATTTTTCTTGCCGTTCTCTGTATCTTTTCTATGTCCTCTGTCTTTGTTTGAGATGGGGCGACCAGAAATCAAAACAATACTCAAGGTGCAGTTGCACCATGGATCTGTACAAAGGCATTATGATATTCTCAGTTTTGTTCTCTATTCTTTTTCCAAATAATTCCTAACATCTTATTTGCTTTTTTAGACCACCGCCACACACTGAGCCCAAAATTTCAAAGTATCATCCACAAGGATGAGTTTGTTTCCTGTATGGTGACTGTTAACATGGAACCCAGCATCGTAGCTGGGATTATTTTTGTCTATGTGCATTACTTTGCACTTGTCCACATTAAATTGCATCTGCTATTTAGAAGCCCAGTCTCCTATCTGAAAAGATACTTCTGCAGTAATTCACAACTTCTGCTGTTTTAACTACTCAAAACAATTCGGTGTCATCTGCAAATTTGGTTTCCTCACTTGTCATTCCTTTCTCCAGATAATTTATAAATATGTTAATTAACATAGGCAGGGCACTCCGCTAATGACATTTGTCAATTCAGAAAACAAACCATTTAGTTTTACCCTCTGCTTTCCGGCTGTTATCCAGTTATCAGTCCACACTAGGACACTGACTCCAGTCCCATGACCTCTCAATTTCCTGAGAAGTCTCTCATGAGGGACTTTGTCAAATGCCTTCTGAAAATCCAAATACACTACATCAATCAGCATGTTTATTTACACCCTCAAAAAAAAAAAAAGAAACCTAGAAAATTGCTAAAGCAAGACTTCCCTTTACAAAACCAGGGATGACTCTCCTGCATTAAATCATATCTATTTATGTGGTCAATAATATTTTATTTAAAAATAGCTTCAACAATTTTGCCCAGCACTGTAATTAGGCTCACCGGTCTATAGATTCCAGGATCACCCTTGCAGCCCTTTTTAAAAATTGGCATCACATTGGTCTTCTGGTACCATGGCTGTTTTAAATGATAGATTGCAAATCACCACAAACAGGTCTCCAATTTCATTTTTGAGTTCCTTCAGAATTCTAGGTGAATGCCATCCAGATCAAGTATTAATCTGACTTATAATGTCCTGTTTCACAATGGTTCCATCTAATCGCTGAGAGTCATCACCATCAAAAAATGTTTCTGGTGTAGGTATGATCATTACATCCTCCTCAGTAAAGACAGAGGCTAAGAATTAGTTTAGTTTTTCTGCTATTTCCTTGCCCTTCCTGACTACCCCATTTACCCCTCCATCATGTAGCAGCCCAACTGACTCTCTCACAGGCTTTTTGCTTTGAATCTACTTGGAAATGTTTTTAATACTTGTTTTTCCCTCTGTGGCAAGGTTCTTTTCAAATTCTCTCTTAGCCTGGTTACTTACTTTTTTTTTTTACCGCTAACTTGCCAGTGCTTATGCTCATCCCTATTTTTCTCATTTAGGTCTGCTTTTCATTTTTTGAACGATGTCCTTTTGACTTTAGTTGCCTCTTTCACCTCACCTTTAAAACACGCCGCCAGTCATTTACTTTTCCTTTGACCTTTTTTTAATGCACAGAGTACATTTTATCTAGGCCTCAAGGATGTTATTTTTAAAATAGTGTCCACACCTCCTGCAAATTTTTAAATGCTTGGATTGATCTTTTCAGTATTTTTCCAACAAGTTTCCTCATGTTATTATGTTACTGCAGTAGTTTTCCTTAGTATTCAACCTCCAGTGATTATGTCAAATTTTATTTCATTATTAACCCTGTTGCCAGGTGGATCCACCACCTTTATCTCTTGCCCCAGGTCCTGCATTCCACAGAGAGCTAGATCCAACATAGTTCCCCCTCTCGTCGGTTCCCTGACCAACTGCTGCATGAAGCGGTCATTGATGGCATCTAGGAAATTTACTTCCCTTGCCTGTCCTGATGTGACATTTACCAGATCAAGTTTCTTAAGAGGTTTCAGGCTATGTCCTTGGCTATTTATGTGAGATTTCCTAAAACATCATGTAAACTTATGATGGATTTTCACTGTGTATTCAGGCAGTTTCCAGTTGCCTAGCAAGAATTTGATGAGGCTTGACTTGCTGACAGTTATCCAAGAATGTCCTCCATTATTTATTTTTATTTAGTTTGCGTCTTTTCTTTAGTAGCTCAAAGCGAGTTACATTCAGTTACCGTAAATACTTTCCCTGTCCTCCAAGGACTTACAATTTAAGGGGGTCATTTACTAAGGCCTTCTGGGATATTTTTCACATGGTAAACTGCCTAACACAGGGATAATGCTAGGTACTTGAAATATTTTGTGCTATTCTGCCATCGGCACCATACTTATTATAATGAACTGATTAATATGCAAATACATGCTAATCTACTCATTACTACTCTAAGCCATGCAAATGGAATAATGCAGTTTTCCTCAAAAATTGCAAGACACGTTATCTGACTTGAAGATAGCTTTAACTCAAGAGTTGCAGCTAACTTCCCCAGTCAGCATTGGGATGGTAATGCAAATCCTGGTGCTCCTGGGGCCATGTATTAAAAGGATTGATGTCCTTGAACAGCTCCCATCTCTACCCGCCCCCTCCCCCTCCCAAGGTGGATAAAAAAACTGGGAGGGGGGGGAGTCTTCACAGAGGTGGCCATCCTAAAAATAAAAGATACAATTTTCACAGGTAGGGCCAGGCCCCAAATCAACCCTTAAATCCCTCCCCTTCAAGTTAAACTTCAGCCCCCAAGGCCAGATTACCCATACTTAGACCCAGCTGGGGCCTGGCTGGCCAACAACATTTTGAATAATGGTTGCTATTGAACCCAGAGCTTAGGCTGTGGACTGGGTCCTCACTACACCACTAGGGCTTCAAATATAAATGTTGGAGGTATCAAGAGAGTGGGCTAGAGTGGGGTTCTGGTCTTGGTGGGATGAAGTTTAACCAGGGTGGAGGGATTGATGGATAGGGGTGGAGCTTGGCCCAATTTGTGAAAATGATGTTGGGTTTTTTTTGTACTACAGCCGCCTCCAATGGTGGCACGGTGGGGAAGAGACAGGGGGTCTATGGAGACTGATGGGAATTTTTATCCACTTTGGGGTAGAGTTATTCAGGGTCATCGGCCACCATTGCATAATTTTTTGGGGCTCTCTGCTTCTGCAGTATTTTTCCTGGTTACTGCCACTTTGTGAATCCCAGAGGTAAAGTCCGGAAGTATTTTCTTTTCTGAGAAAACTACAATGGCTAAGTAAATAAGGTCCTAAGTTTGTATATGAGGCAAGGAGTGTCAGCAGGATTTGAACCCTGGCTTTCCTGCTTTTCTGCTCTAACTACTAGGATAGTTTTCCACTGCACATTATTGTTTTTTACGTTACGTTATGCTTTACACTCCTTGTTATTTGTAAACCGGGTTGATGTGATGCCTATCATGAAACTCGGTATAACAAAAACAATAAATAAATAAATAAATTATTACATCTTAAAATTTGGAGCTACATTCTCGATGGAAGTCTCTAGGTAAATATAAAGTACAACAGCACTTCAAAGTTTTGTACTTTCATGCATTAGTATCAAAGCATTTTCTAAGTTTTTTTTTAGAGAAGAGTATTCATTTTATAACCTTTTTTTTTCATGGTATCACCTATTTCCAAGGGCACATAAAAAGAATTTATTGTCTCTGGGGCTATCTTCACTATTTCTCTTCCCCTCCTCCTTGTCCCCAAGGTATAGGTCCTTTCTATGGGGGTGAAGGCAGACATTCCTGGCACCGGCAGTGCTATGCTTTTCTCTTAAGTGTATGTGTCCTGTAATTCACTCTGAGGTCAACAATGCAGTATCGCTGGGGACAAACAGGCGGGGCAAAGTACTGGGTGTTCAACTGAAACTTTACTGATTTTCTCAACATTAATTCAATGTCCAATCATTGAAACTGAGTAATCTTATGCCTGCATGTTAGTCCACTTCTGTGTATGTGTTCCTAGGCTCAGATTCCCTGGGTCTGGCTCTTAACACTCAGGTCTGGAGTGTATAAATGACCCGGCTGAACTAGGGAAATCCTATTGTGAAGGAATGTCTTCAATATAGAAAGATCCTACCTGAGACCAAGGGTTTTTCTTCTCTTTTCCCCAGCCTGTGCCCAGTTCCTTAGGGTGGAGATCACTCTGAGTCTCCAGTATCCTTCTGTTTCTTTCTGATATCTGTGACCTCCCAGAAGGAAAGGCCTGATGTCAAACTTTAGGACTGAGCTATTACAGCTCCAGTCCCAACTGAGGAGAGATGGTATAAAACCTTCTCACCAGGGAACCAAGTTGGCCGCCGTATAGAGCACACGCAAATGCTCTTGCTCCGTGTGATTTCCTGAACTCTGCCTTATTTCCTTAATCTTGAATTTCTTGGACTTGAGAATGCCACATACTAAAACAAAGGCAAAGGTGAGAGATTCTACTACATCAACGCCGATCTTGGATACCAGACAACCCTGATTGAGACACTGTTTGCAGGACCCATACAAGCGACACCGGTGGGAGGAGCCGCAGGAAGCTTTGACAAGGAGCAGACGCCGAGCTTCCAGGCTGAAGAGCCATCCCTCAGCCCCGGAGCCATTTAAAACCTCAAGAATTTTGGATGAAGCTACCACTAAGTGGGTGGAGGAACAAATTGCCTCTGTAAGAGCTGATGCCCCGAGAAGGAATGGTGGTACACCGATCCCTTCGGTGAGCCTTACCTTGCAAGGTTCCACGGGCCTATTGGTGGAGGAACAGTTCTATGACGATGGTAATGGTAACCCCATGGAAGAAGGAAAAGGAGATCCAGAGGTACGTGTAATATGTAATCCTCCAAAGTTGAAATTGGTTCCTCCAAGAGAGTTATTTAAAAGTTACTTGGTGAATATATTGAAATTCCCAGAACAAGCTATACCAGCAATTTCTAGAATTTACTATCTTCCTGCATTTAAAGAAGTGAAAACTGAGCAGCAATTACAAGTATCATCTTCATCTTTGAATTTATCTGAAGTTTTGGATCTAACACAAGAGACGGTAATTGAAACACGAGCCACTCTTTTGGTCTCCTTCGCATTTATTTCAGAAAGGGACTCAGTGCTGAGAATATATTTTCGTAACCAGTCTCACTGTTTCCACGGTCAGAAAATCTGGATATTCCCAGATATTACAAGAAATACCCAGGAGTGAAGATGAAAAGTGGGGGGCTAAGTTTAACCTTCGTTTTCCGAGTAAATGTTTATTAATTTATCAAAACATTAAATACATATTTACAGATCCTAATCAACTTCATACATATCTGGACTCACATTCCTAAAATGTATTCCATGGGGGGCATGGCTTTTGAAATGGTATGGGATAAACACTATAATGCAATTTTGTATTAACATATGGGTTAATTTCCTCTTATGACTGCTCCTGTACATTTTGGTTCTCCTCATTTTTCTAATAATATTAAAATATGCTTTGTCTAAATTTGGCTGTATATTTCTAAATGTGATTGAACTTTCTTTATAGTATTCTGTGAACAATTATGTTCTGTTATAAATGTGAAAATTCAATAAAAATAAAATTTAAAAAAACCCAAAAACCTCCTCATCAAGCAAAAAGATGAACTCTCTGACAGTCAAAAATCTTCCTTGGAGTGATTACTGTCTCTGCAGCCTCTCTTTCCTTAGAATGAAGCTCACAGTTCTTCAGTGCCCAGACCTCCAGATCCAGGGAATAGCTTAGGCTCCAGATTTCCGGAGTGAGACCCATCCTTCTCACTTGGAGAAGGAAAAATTAACAGAACTCCTTTGTCTTCAAGAGCTATCTCAAAAGACCACTTCACCTACTCCTAGACCCACTTCTAGGAAAGGGATCCACCCATCTCAGCCAGCCTTTTAGTGTCTCTCCTTATAACTATCTAGGGCTATCTAGTGGGTGACCAGGGGTTCCCACAATTTTAAATTAATGAGTAAAACTCACAGAATGAGGCCATTTTTGATTCATTATAAATTAAATGACACAAAAATGACCTTCAGTGAAAATACCAAAAAATTATCAGGCATTTTTTAATTCAAATAATAAAATAATGGTCCTCTGACCGAACCAGGCCTGAACCTGGTCCCACCACTGAGGATCAGGTCTGACACCAGGACATGACTTAAGTCCTGGTCCCATCATTGAAGCTCAGGCCTGACAATGGGGCCCAGCCCAGCCTAGTCTAGGTCCTGTCATTGAGGTCCAGGCTTAGAACCAGGCCCAATGTCATGGCACAGCCTAAAACCTGAGTTCTATCACTGAGGCCCATACCTAGGCATAGAAGCAATACCGGGGCCCAGCCCTAGGCTAGGTAGTTTGCAGAGCTCCAGGTCTAGGCCCAGGCCTGACACTGGGACGCAGACTGAGGCTGGATTCAATCACTGAGGCCTGGGTCATGTTGCCAAGGCCTGTGCCTATGCCTAAGCCCAGGGCTGGGTCCTTGCCCAAAGCTAGGTCTCATTGCTGAGAACCAGGCCAATGCCAGGACGAGGCCCAAGGCTGGGTCCAATCACAAGGGACCAAGTTCTGGGCCTAGACTTAGGCCTGATTCTAGGGCCTGATCCAAAGCTGGGTCCCATTTCTGAGGCCCAAGACTATGGCCTGGGCCTAGGCTATGGGACCTGGGCCAAGCCTGGGCCTTGGCAAATAGTTCTTGCCCCAGGTTAGGCCCTGGCATCAGATTTGGGGCTAGGGCTGGGCCCTGGACCTTGCTGAGGGGACCCAACCTTGGGCTGGACCCCATTGTTACGTCTGTTCCTAGGGCTGGGCCTAGGTCTGGGCCTTCATGACCAGACCTGGCCTCAGGCCAAGCTCTGGTGTCAGAAATATGCCTATGCCTGGACCTTGGTGAATCGACCTAGGCTTGAGCAGGGTACAGGCTTCGGTTCTGCACCTAGGCCCATCCTTGGTAACAGGACCTGGCCTCAAGCTAGGCCCTGGCTTTGGGCCTGGACCTGGGCATTGGTGATGAGTTCCATCCTTGGGCCAGATCCTGATGTCTTGCCTAGGCCTAAGCCCAGACTCAGGCTTCAGCAATTAAACTTGGCCTTGGGTCAGACCCTGGTGTCTGGCCTGGGCCTAGGCCTGACCTGTTTGAAGGGACCCAGTCCGTCAGGCCTGGGTTAGGTTCGGGCCTCAGCAATGGGACCTGACCTTGGGCCAGGCTCTAGCTTTCACCTGGTCCTAGGCAACAGGACCCAGCCTTGGACCAGGCCCTCTCAGACCTCTCCACTCTCCAGCAGTCTTTTCCCCCAGCTTTCTACCCTTCAGCACTCTTGGTCCCAAGTCCCATCTCCCCTCTCAGACCCCCAGCTCCCAACAGTCTTGCTCCCTTCTCCCTTCCAGACACCACACTCCCTAGCAGTCTTGTTCCTCTGCCCCCATTCTCCTCCTCCTTCCAGATCCCTCACTCACCAGCAGTCTTGCTCCCAGCCCCTTTCCCCTCTCAGACTCTACTTTCCAGAAGTCTTGCTCCCCAGTCCCCTTTACTCTCCCCCTCCGAGACACCCTACTTCCCAGAAATCTTGTCCTCCAGTCCCCAGCAGTCTTCTTCCCTCTCATACCTCCTCACCCACAATCCTCTCACTCATCAAAAGTGGCCAGTGCATTATTTCCTTTCTGCTGCTGCATTCCAACACTGCCATGACCTCCCCTCACTCATCCTCCAAGTTTCAAACATTCAAAGGATTGCAGCCTTGTAGCACAGGCTGCTTCTTCCTCCTTGGCTTCTGGCACCTGATGATGTCATTCAGGCACCGGCAGCTGGGAGGGAGGAAGCAGCCCGCAGTGCAAGACCGCAGTCTTTTAATTCTTCAGGCACAGGGAGGTTGAGTGAGGGGATTGCAGCAAACCTGGGGAGATGAGCAGCAGAAAGGGAATAATGCAGTCTCCCACTGCCACCAATGAGACTTCTCCTGTTGTCAGCAAAAAATTGGGGGAGGCCCTGGCTCCTTTAACCCCTCCCCTGTTCAGATGCCTATGATTTGTAGCATATGCAAACAAATTGGTGGAACCATGATATTTGTTCAAAACACAATTCACCTAATGGCATCCCAAATCTTTGGAAGTGAATTGATTCCTATGAGAATAACTTCTAGTAAATCTATTTTATGTGTTATGACCGGCTACTGTGTCACACATTGGATCAAAATATAACTCACACAAAGAATTCAAATATCTCATTTTCTACAAAATGACTTTCAGCAACGAAGGAATGCTTTAAATATCCTGGGTACTATGAGATAGGGGGACCAGTTAAGGGAAGAGAAGATTCCTAAATCAAAGAATGTGATTTACAAGAGTTAAGGGAGCAATGAGGAAAACAAGGGTCTTACAAGGGATAGAAAGGAGTTGAGATAATAAGTTAGAAAACATTAGGTAGAAATAGAGAGAAACCTGACAAAAATAATGGTGAGCTAAAAACATACAGAACACCCCCCAAAACCTTTGTTTTGTTTTTTGAGCTGAGGACTGATCCTTGCCCTCAAGAAATGAAGTAGCTGCATACAAAGCATGGGGCTGATGCAAAACAGTGCACTCAGCCGAATTCACTGTTTAACCCGTGGTTGGACGCGCGATTTGGACGCGCATCCACAGCCCCTTATGTTATTTTGGGATTAGCGCGTCCAAAATGTGCGTCCAACCCCCGGTGAAACTAATAGTGCTCATCACGTGCAAATGCATGTTGATGAGCGCTATTAGTTATTTTCCCCTGATCTAAAAAAGAAATGTGCGCCTGTCCTGCACATTTTTATGCTGAGAAATTAACGCCTGCCCAGAGCAGCCGTTAATTTGTAGGCAGCCCATAAAAGTGTACAGAAAAGCAGAAAATACTGCTTTTTTGCACATCCTCCCATCCTATCGTGGCGATATTAAGTCAGAGGACCCAAAAGGTTAAAAAAAATAAAATAAATGCCAACGGTCACGTTAGGGAAATGGACGCTCATAAAACTGAGCGTCTGTTTTCCTAATCCACTGACAGCCACTTCTCCTGGCCGCCCATCTTTGTCCCTAGCACCTCCTTGGCAGCATGACCCCTCGTTTAAATATTGAATCATGCACCCAGGCCAGGAGAGGTGCCTGGGCACGTGTTAGGAAAGTGGGTGCTCAACACTGAGCACCCGTTTTCTGTGCTCATTTAGGGGTAGATTTTAAAAAGCATTTACTCGAGCAAAACTGGTTTTTGCTCGAGTAAATACACTTTACTCAAGTAAGTGGGCTTTTCAAAATTGCTACAATATATGCCATTGAATTGTCCATAGGATTTACTCAAGTAAGTGCACTTTACTCGAGTAAATAGCTTTTGAAAATTGCTACGATAGTATCAGTATGTCACATTTACATGCGTAACTCCTTTGAAAATGACCCCCTTATTGCATTGGCCCCATGCGAGTTAGCAGCTCAAGTAGGTCCTAGCAAAATAAAATGAAGAGCCACAGGAATCTGGAAGTAGAAAATAAGGATTAAAGAAAATTGAAGGAAAAGGACAGAGGAGCTGGAGTGTGTGTGTGGCACATAGGGTATGGCAGGTGAACAGAAAGGGAATGAGCATTGAAGAGAAAACTTCTACAGCAACACAGTTGGATTTGATACAGAATCCCTTTATGGTGGATGGATAGCATGTCCGCATTATTATTATTTTTTCATGCAAGATTCAAATATAGGAGCAACAGAATGGGTGTTTATTATCTTCTTAAAGCGTTCATAACATATTTAGATCTTATTCTGGAGGCCAATTAAAAAACAACGGTGGAGCGCACTGTTAGCCCGCATTTGGCCACACATTTTCGATGCGCTATTTTTACCCCTTATAGCACGTCAAAAACGCGCGGCCAACCCTAATTCCCAAAACTAATAGCACCTGCAACATGCAAATGCATGTTGATGGCCGTATTAGTTATTCCCGTGCGATACATAAAGTAAAATGTGCAGCCAAGCCGCACATTTTACTATCAGAAAGGCAAGTGTTAATTTCTCCCGGTACCGGGAAAGTGTACAGAAAAGCAGAAAAAACTGTACACCCTCCAACTTAATATCTGACTGTCAAAAAGGAGGTGCTAGGGACGTGCTAGTGTCCCTAGCACCTCTTTTTACCGCGCCTCATATAAATACTTGATCGCGCGCCCGGGAGTGGCTGGGCGTGTGTTGGGAGAGTGGGCGCTCACCTCAGAGCGCCGGCTCTCCCGTGAGATTTACTGTATCGGCCTGATATATTGCTGGATCCAATTTAACATCTAATGCTTTCTCAGATGCTGGATGCAATTGTAGCCCCTCTTCTGGGCTTGATCCAGGAGGGAAGGAGCCACAGAAAGTCCCGGGGGCCCCACAACTCACAAGCCTGAGGGCCAGATTCTTCGGTTGTGGGGGATATATCAGCAAGCCCCCAAGATGTAGGGGTATGTCTCTCTCTCTCTCTCTCTCTCTTCTGTGGGTGTTCTAGTCTTGTATGTAATAGTGGATGCAAGTGCCAAATAAATAAGTGGAACATTCTGGTTGAGTATTTCACAATGACTTTTAGTGCTGAAAATCTCTCTTAATTATTTGGCAATACACACACTTGTTCTTGAGACTGCCAATTATTATTTCAGTTCTCCAAGCTTTTCTTTATCCATGGAAATATCCTGCAGCATCTAGGGTTCCAGGAACATATCTCACCCTCCAGGGCTTGAAAAATAAAAATCCCATGTAGGCAGGGGTCTTCTAGATTTGGGCAGATTATCCTTCCCCAAAATACTAGAGCTACAGTTCTCAAAATAATGCAAATCACCCAACTTCTATTTTCCAAGGGTGAAGACTTTGGTGACGGTCTCCAGATGAGCAGAAATTTCTTTTTCACATTTCTCCTTTTCTGATGGCAAATTCATTCTCCGCACAGTAGGGAAGAATCCCTTCTTTCTCACCTCTGGGCAGGAAGAATAGTGACAAAACGTTTCCCCAGAACAAACCAACAAATCTTCACTAAAAGGCAAAACCCAGAACTTCCCAGCAGTGAGCCATCACTGATCCATCCATGGGTTGTGAGATGGAAAGCAGCAGTGTCTTGTCTACTCCTGGCCTTTCCAAAATCCCTCACTTGAGGTCACGAACCAGGGATCCCACAGGAAATGCTTTCAAAAACAAGCTAAAAAAACATCTCTTACTCAAAACCTGAGACACCCGTACTATGCAAGTTTTGTACCAGCAAGGTAACTGCCTCCTTCCTATTCAGTACAAAACCCAAGCTATGAAGCCTGGCACACCAAGAATAGGGGGAAACCCAACTCAAGCAAAACAGTCCCTACTCTTTCGACTGCTAACTTAAAATGCCTCACAGATCTATGATGCAGCCTTCCCTTGAGCAAGCTGGAGCCTCCCACGGCAGCAACCACACAGGGGTGCTGTAGCAAGTGGTTTGCTTCACTCCATCACTGTTTACTCAGCCCTTTGACTACAGCCATCTAGTAGAGAACCCAAAAGGTCACCACACAACCATACCTGCTGTCTAGGTTTATAACTACTGTTCCATGCAGATGACCCAATGTATTTTTGGAGACCTGATGAAGCACATTGCTGCTGTTAAGAGTTGTGTCTGTCAATGAAAAAAGACCTGCACAAAAAAGGCCCTTAGCATCTATTTTTCTTTTGTCTCCTACTTGTTTTCTTCTCTTTCTCTCTCTCTCTCTCTCTCTAAATAGAGAGAGAAGTTTATATAATATCAGTGGACTTGAGTGAATAAGGTACAAATCTTCTGGCTCTCTCAATGTCTAAAACATTTTTTGCAGATGTTTGATCATGCTTCATATTTGTTTCCTATTACATTTTTTCCATTATTAGAGACATATGTTCTGATGTAAAGTCAAGGAATATATCATAGAAAGTCATAGTATGAGTACCCTATGAGTAGTACAGTAAATCCTATTACTGTTACAGATAACACATACCCCATTGTAGAAATAGGATGCTTTTATTCAACCACTAAGGAAATACTTGCTGCCTAGCAATTTGCCACTCATCTTCGACACATAAACAATATGGAATTTAACATGCATTATGGATATGCTGTTATTATAAAATGGTAGAAGAATGTCAACAATATTTGTTACATTGTTTTGCAACATTTTCTATCTGAAATGAGACAACAAATAACAAAATATCGTTTGAACCATTGCTGGCATTTTAGTGAGCACTAAATTGGTTTAGCACTTGCTATTCACAAAAATATGCACATTTTAAAAAATAATGCACATTCCTTTGAAAAATAAATGTACACGCTAAAAAAAAAATCGAACAAATTAAAGGAAATAAATAGATGAAAAATCACAAGCAATACATGAAAAACACAACAAAACCATATTTTTCCATTTACAACCAGGCACTAACTTTTAAAGAGACACATAGGACACGTGCGCACGTTCGTCGGCCTGCGCCCAGGGATGAGGCCATTTTCTAACCTACGCGTGTATATGCACGCATGTTATAAAATAGCCTAAACTTGTACACACATTCGTACAATTTTAAGTGGATGCATGTCTATGCTCGTAAATGCCACACTACTGCGTAAGTAGGGGGATTTTAAAACAAACGCACACCGATGCCATGATCAGTTCCCAGTTTGCCCAGGTAATGAATAGGACTTCCAAATCCCCCTAGTTTATTAGCCTCCCTTTTCCCTTGTTAGCCCTGACCCTTTAAATCCTGACGATCTGCCAATTTCTCTTTATTTTATTACTTACACTTCCTCAATAGGAGAAGTAAAGTTTCGCGACAGGGGACCCCCAGCATCTGCTTGTGCACATTAATGGGTGAATTTTAAATGGACCAGGCATGTAAAAAATGGGGGTTACGCGCGTGGCCGGGCCTTGCTCGTGCCGCGCGCATTTTCAAAGGGGCCCGGCCACGCGTGTAACCCCTGTTAGGCACCGAAATGCCAGGCCCAAAGAAAGGGGCGGTCCATGGGGGCAGGAAGGGGTGGGGCTGGAGGTGGCAGATACCTCAGCCATTTGCCACTGTGCCAGGGAAGCGCGCACCGGCAGCATGCTCGTACGTGCATGTTACTACTGCTCCGGAAAAGGAGCAACAGGTAGAATAAGAAACTGGGTGTTATAAATGATAGGGATGGGACTGGGAGTGAGCTGGGAGGAAACTGGAAGAGGCCTGATCTTGTCGCCGCACGTACTTTTTAAAAATTAGGTCCCCTGTACACGCCGCCCGCACATGCATTTGCAGATTATAAAATCTGGTGCACATGTACGCGCAGCCCACTGATTTTATAACATACACATGCCGGTGCGCGCATGTTATAAAATTGGTGCATTCATGTATGCGCACTGGGAAGCGTGCGCACCTTTTAAAATCTACCCCAAAGTATTTATGAGCAAATATGAAGTTGAAATTCAGGAAAGCCCATGTCCTGCCCAGACCACCCCCATGCCCTGTCCCTTTTTTGCAACTTTTCATTTGTGCATATAGCAGGAGATGCGTGTATACATAGGCGGCTTTTAAAATCTCCTCTTCACATGCTGGTCTGACATATTTGCATATATCCTGCTTTTGGCATGTGCCAGGCTTTTAAAATTCATCCTTTTGCCTTTAGTAGTTGCCAGAGTTTGAAGATTCTACTATGTCTGATAATCTGTTTGCAGTAAGAAGAATTATAGTGTTTTGTAGAACTTTCATGAAAGTTTTATTATAATACCTAATTTAGAAGTCAAAAAAGTACTGTCAGCATTTCTTTCTGGAAATGATCAGCCGTAAAAATTGTACTTGCGACAAGCAATAAAATAACCAATCTTACCCTTGCAAACCATTCCCTGCCCTGTAAATTTACAAGTAGAGATGTGAATCGTGTGATCGATCGTCTTAACGATCGATTTTGGCTGGAGGGGGAGGGAATCTGATCGTCGCGGTTTTATTTATTTTTTTTTAAATCGTTTAAATCGTAAATCGGGGGAGGGCAGGAAAACCAGCACACTAAAACAACCCAAAAACCCACCCCGACCCTTTAAAATAAATCCCCCACCCTCCCAAACCCCGCCAAAATGTTTTAAATTACCTGGGGTCCAGTGGGGGGGGTCCCGGTGTGATCTTCCACTCTCGGGCCATGGCTGCGTTAATAGAAATGGCGCCGGTGCTACCTTTGCCCTGTGACAGGGCAAAGGTAGCGCCGGCGCCATTTTGGTTCCTGTCCCCCGACGTCACGAGCGGGGGTCCGGGAGCGACCTCTTGCACTCGTTGCCGTATTGCAAAATGGCGCCGGCCGTATGGCCGTATTGCCGCATTGCAAAATGGCGCCGGCTGTATGGGTCCGGGCGCGATCTCCTACGCTCGTGACGTCGGGGGACAGGAACCAAAATGGCGCCGGCGCTACCTTTGCCCTGTCATATGACAGATACCCAATCCTGGCTAATTATTTATATATCACAAACCAATTGCAGCTAATACATATATTGTGACATCAATCCAATTCAATAATCTTTATTGGTGAAAAATTCATGAAAAATATTCACAATTAATCCATAATACCCCACACAATAGACATAATATCTTTATAAAAACAATAGACAAAATTCACACACCACCCATACTACACATATACACATCCGTTCTACATTCAACTCCTTATAAAAATCATTTCCAATTTTCTAAACATTCAAATATAACCATTAAATATAAATCTTCACATAACATATCATCAGATATCAATACATTTCACTTCGTAAGCAGAAAGAGTTATATTGCACTTTAATTCTTGCGTTACAAGAACGTCAATCCTTTTGTTCTCCTTTTGTTCTCTCTACATGTTTCGCCTTTCCTCAGGCTTCTTCAGGAGAGTTTTTTCAAACAATCTCCCACTGCTCATGTACAACATCTATCCATAGGGTCTTCTAAAAACATTCATACAAAAAAATGTTTTTGAATATTCAATTAATACATTTTATATATAAACTTGATTCTTTATAAAGTGCTTCAAAAAAACTCCCATACCTGCACGTCCCAAAAAGGCTTGCCCAGACGCACAAATCAGCACATCCTCAACTCTTGTTTCAAAGCATTTCAATTGTTCAAATGCTCTAAACACATCTCTCAAAAGTATTCAAACTAGAAAAAAACAGATCAAAATGACTTCAAAGAGAAAATCATTCCCTTAAGAGTTCACCAGTGTGCAAGAACTCTTAAGGGAATGATTTTCTCTTTGAAGTCATTTTGATCTGTTTTTTTCTAGTTTGAATACTTTTGAGAGATGTGTTTAGAGCATTTGAACAATTGAAATGCTTTGAAACAAGAGTTGAGGATGTGCTGATTTGTGCGTCTGGGCAAGCCTTTTTGGGACGTGCAGGTATGGGAGTTTTTTTGAAGCACTTTATAAAGAATCAAGTTTATATATAAAATGTATTAATTGAATATTCAAAAACATTTTTTTGTATGAATGTTTTTAGAAGACCCTATGGATAGATGTTGTACATGAGCAGTGGGAGATTGTTTGAAAAAACTCTCCTGAAGAAGCCTGAGGAAAGGCGAAACATGTAGAGAGAACAAAAGGAGAACAAAAGGATTGACGTTCTTGTAACGCAAGAATTAAAGTGCAATATAACTCTTTCTGCTTACGAAGTGAAATGTATTGATATCTGATGATATGTTATGTGAAGATTTATATTTAATGGTTATATTTGAATGTTTAGAAAATTGGAAATGATTTTTATAAGGAGTTGAATGTAGAACGGATGTGTATATGTGTAGTATGGGTGGTGTGTGAATTTTGTCTATTGTTTTTATAAAGATATTATGTCTATTGTGTGGGGTATTATGGATTAATTGTGAATATTTTTCATGAATTTTTCACCAATAAAGATTATTGAATTGGATTGATGTCACAATATATGTATTAGCTGTCATATGACAGGGCAAAGGTAGCACCGGCGCCATTTCTATTAACGCAGCCGTGGCCCGAGAGTGGAAGATCACACCGGGACCCCCCCCCCCACTGGACCCCAGGTAATTTAAAACATTTTGGGGGGGTTCGGGAGGGTGGGGGATTTATTTTAAAGGGTCGGGGTGGGTTTTAGGGTTGTTTTAGTGTGCCGGTTTTCCTGCCCTCCCCCTTCCCCTCCCCCTTCCCCCGATTTACGATTTTTGACGATAAATCGGGGGAATTTCTATTGTATCGCGCCTCTAATGATTTTTTACGATTTAAAATATATCGGACGATATTTTAAATCATCAAAAAACGATTCACATCCCTATTTACAAGTACTGTTTTTTAATCTGATTAATTACATTGTGATCTACTTTGAAATGACTGGCCAGCCATGAACAATAGAAGAAAAGCCCGAAACACTGAAACACTGAAATCCTAAAACGGATCAGACCGCTCCTCCACTTCCAAAACTACCGGTCAGTTCTTCAGGCAATCATTTTCTCAAAAATTGACTACTGTAATTCTCTTCTACTCGGCCTCCCAACCAACACCATTAAACCCCTACAAATGCTCCAAAACACTTCAGCTAGGATTCTTACTAAGACCAACAAAAGAGATCATATTTCCCCAGTCTTGAAAAACCTACACTGGCTCCCAATTAAGTTTAGAATCACTTACAAAGTACTGACTATCATACATAAATCCATTCACAACCTCATCCCACTGGACATCAACATACCTTTTCGACTACACATACCACACAGACCGGTAAGAGCAGCTTATAGAAATTCTCTCCTCACTCCATCCATCAAAACCTCTCTTAATAAACGAGCTTTATCCACAGTGGGCCCTGTAGAATGGAACTCTCTACCTCCAGAACTCCGGCAAGAACAATGCCCGATCACCTTTAAAAAGAGACTCAAAACTTGGCTATTCAAACAAGCATTCAATTAAAGACAATAATTTACTCTCTTACCTCACCTTACCATTCTTCAGACTTTCCATCAGATTACCGATCAGATTATATAGTAGGTTATCATTACAACTCTACATGCCTTCCCCCCAAATATATGCTACATATTCCATGTATTAAATTAATCTAATACACACCCAGATACATAACCAGGCTAACAAAAGAATCGTATCATTATTATTATTATTTATATGTTTTGTTTTATTACCTTGTTCAATCCAAGTCTATTCCCCTGTTTAATGTAATCGTATTCTTACATGCTTGTTACTGTTATAATGTTATAATGTAAACCGAAGTGATATGTAACTTTGCTACATGAATTCCGGTATATAAAAATGTCAATTAAATAAATAAATAAATAAAATAAGAAAACTCTTAAATTAAAATAATGTACTGTTCTAATCTGATTATTTGAATTGGACATACATCATAGACATGAAAAAACTAAGATATATGTCTACTAGGGATGTGCAGAAGGAAAAAAATTGTTTCGTTTTTTGTTTCGCCAGGACCCAAATTCATTTCATTAGTTTCATAGGGGGAAAAACCAATTTGTTTATTAGTTTTATTCATTTTTCATTTGCCATTAAAGTCAATGGGGGAAGTATTTGTAGCCTATTTTTGGCTGCAGAATTGGGGTTTTCTTATCAATTCTGATGAAACTTCTGGGGAGCAATCATCAGAATGAGAAAAGAGCTCCAAGGTACTTAGACTGTGGCAAAGTGGCACCAAAGTGGCATGAATAGCCTAAGGCACTGTAAAGGGGCAAAGGGGTACCAGGAGTGGCAAGAGTGCTTTAACAGAGGTGCAAAGCAGCAGCGAGAGTGTCAAAAACACACCACAGCTTCAAAAGAGAACACTGATAACAGTTGCATGAACCCTCAAAGGCAGCACGACAGGCAAAGTGGCAAGACAAGTGGCATCAACATCCTACAGCATAATGAAGGGGGAACATAGCAAGCAGAAAGAGTGTCAGAAAAAACCACAAGGTGCCAATAAAGGGACAAAGCAGCAGAAAGACTTGCACCAACACACTAAGGAACCATGATAGTGGCAAGAACACCACAAGGAGAGTGAGTCATCTGGTGTTTGATAGCAAGACAGAGTGGCAGAAAGTTGATAGGGGTAAGACAGGCTGGCGGAGCTGAGGTAGTCAGGTCCCTGTGGTTTTGATATGGGCAAGACAGGCTGGCCCCGGGGAGAGTTCCCTTTCCTTGTGCAGGAAAGGGCTCCCTAGAATGGGTTTGCCTCTAGAGTGGGGTGGTTCCGTTGGTGTCAGGCTAGGGGGAAGGAGCGGCCTGGGAGGGAATGGCCTGGAGGGAACAGGGGAAGGCATTGCGGCTCGGTATGCACCCCCTTGCACACGCCAACCCCTGATTTTATAACTTGCATGTGCCTGTGCGCAAAAGTTATAAAATCAGGTGTACATGTGCGTGCGCCGGGTAGTGCGCGCACATGTACACCCGCATGCACCCTTTTAAAATCTACCCCAAAATGTATACCCAGAGAGGTCAATTTTAAAAGCGTTGCTCATGCAAAAATACCCACATATGCATTATGTGGGCTGTGTGCGTGCCAAAAATAAGGGGTGGAAAAGGGGCAGAGCATGGGCATTCCAGGGTGGGGCCAACATTTATGCATGTAACTCCAAATTTTTAAATTGGAGGCTGTAGCATGTGTCAGTTTGTTAGCCACGGTACTTTACTGCTGAAGAATAAATGAAATGAGAGAATGCTAGATTCCCAAAACAACTCACTGACTAAGACGTGAATACTATCATTTTGTTTTAATTATCTGTCCTCTTTGCCTTATGTACTAGATCAATTTTAATAAGTGCTAGAAAATTTCACTTGAAAGATATCAATGCTTGACTATGAGTACTTCCACTGTAACCAATCTTTGGGGATCATTCATCAAATTTCGTTAGGGGGTTATCGCAGGCGTTAGGGCCTTAATGCCTGTGATAATGCCATAATGCCCGTGATAAATAACGCATTGCGAGATGCATATGCAAATTTTAAAATGTTTCCAAACTGGGCAGAATAAATTAAAATGAGGGGTGCTTAGCGTTGCTTAATGCCAGAAATAACTACACCTTTTTTCCTGGCGTTATGCCTGCGACAGCTATGTGTTACTGCTGAAAGGGGATTTGTGATAAATATAGCAAATCCTGTTTTGGGCAGGGGTGGGGGGGGGGGGGAGGGAAAGAGGGAGGGAGGGAGAGAGTGAGAAAGGGAGCGACTTTGGGGAGGCATGCATAATAGTCAACTATTTATACCACTGTAAGAGGGGCCACTAGCACTTCGGGGTGAGGTTTGTGGGTTAGGATGGGTTCTGAGGTCCAGTTTTAAATGCACAGTCATACACACAAACAGAACACTTACCGTTAGTGAAGATTTTATGTGATTTGGAGTGATGAAAGGTACACAAAGAAGAGAATTAAATTTAATTTACATTGCGGTAAAATAGCTATGCGATGAGGTATCAGGAAAATTACCCTAACCATGCGGGTGCTATTTTTCGCAATTTTATAGCAAAATGGTGAATCTAGGCCTTTGCTCATTATAATTATGAATGTCACTTTGTAAACCATTGTGATCTACACATGGAACAATGGTATGTAAAATGTCTAAATAAATAAATACTGCTGCTCCTGATGAGGAGCAAGTCTGTAGGTCTCAAGTTTTAGGGCTCACAGAACAGGGTGAGAGGTCTGGGTCAACTGGAGGGCGTGCAGGATGAAGAACCAGAGGGGTCTGGAAGACCTTGATATTGACTGGGCAAACTGGTGGAATAATTAGAAAAAACTGGGAATGTCCCTTGTATGAACATTTTTTAAAATCCACTTACATATGCAAGTTAAAGCTGGCAAAGTCCTATGGAAGATATGTGAAGCAGGTTTGCTCAAGAAACCTCTTAAAATTAGGAGCATTTTAAATCATACATACACAAGTATACTCATGATTTAAAATTTCAGTGTATTTCTGCTCGGCACTGGTACATGAGTGTATGGGTGAACTTGCACTCATTTTAAAATTGGCTTGTTAGATCTTAACAATTCAGTGATAGTGAGACCACGTGACCCGATGTGTGGGTAGGACGCTCTCCTAACCTGCTCCCTGTCCCTCCTCTGTTCAAAGCCAATTTCAGGTGTTTTTCTGCAGGATCTCTGGCGCTGGCAGTAGCGCATCGCTTCCCCCGTGGCTACTCAAAGGCACATTGCCGATTTCTGGCGAAATAGTGGCGAGATGACCAGCAAGCCGCAGCGGGACAAGAAGGCACTGGGGAAAACAGCGGCGGAAACCAAGATGGACGACGGGCCGCCGAGCCCGGGCGGCGCAGGAGCAGCACACAAGGTGCGCTGGTGGAAGAGGTCACCCAGGCGGTGGTCCTAGCGCTGGACACCCGGTTCCAGGCTTTATCTCAGCAAATTTCCTTGGGCAATGAGATGCTGGAAGAAATAAATAAACAAGTGGAGGAAACACAGACCCGGATTACAGGCCTGGAGACGGACACATAGGCCCTGCAACAACAGCAAGGTACCCTAGACCAGAAAATATCTGCATTGGAGGCAAAGGTGGAGGATCTGGAAAACAGATCCCGCAGGAACAACCTGCGCTTCGTTGGCATCCCAGACTCCATATTAGACCGGGACCTTGCCGTGCTGCTGGAAGGCAGGCTGCTGGATGAATTTGGCCTACATAACTTGAAAGGTCAGTGTACAGTTGAAAGGGCACACAGGTTGGGGGTGCGCGGGCCCAACAAATCCAGACCTAGGGTGGTCATTGCCCACTTCTTAAATTATGCCCACAAGATTTCTATTCTGCAAGAATTCCTGAAGAAGGAGAAAAGGTTCTTATTTTCCAAGACTTTTCTGCCCTGGTCTCGGCCCAAAGGAGGGAATATTCTGGGATCTGCAACGCCCTATTTAAAAAACGCATAAAATGTATACTGCAATATCCAGCGAAACTTTGGCTAGAGCATAACGGGACATGGTGCACTTTTGAAACTGCCGCCAGTGCCCAGGATTCTTGAATTCTCAACTGGATATCTGAAACTGTGGGATCAAGAGCATGCTGGAGTACTTTTAGGAGTGGAAGTGTGCCTAGCTTGGGAATGGCTGGAACTGACTAATTGCTGCTTTTCCGATTATTCAAGGGACGGCAGGCAAAGGCCAGAGCTGGATTGATGTTTGGGGGTTTATCCTGTGTTCTGTTCCAGTTTGGTTCATAAATTGTTACAAGCTGCAGAGGAGGGACTGGACCGGTTCGAAATGTGGTCTCCATGCCTCTTAATTCTAGAGGCCCTTTGGTTAATGGGAAGTTATCTTGGGAGGGCTGGGGGAAGGGAAGGGGGGAAGAATGCATAGTTATTTAAGGCATTTTTAAGTCATTGGAGTCCGCACTCCTTTAATTATACAGTGATAAGCAATGAGGGGAAAACGGTTGTTCGATTCCTAGGCTGGGGGGAATGGAACAAGCTTAAAAATATATGGTCTATGCCAAATGTGATACTCAAGTTCTATTGGATCAAATATGGTTGAAAACATCCGCTTTCTGTCATGGAATGTGGCGGGAATTGGGTCACTGGTAAAGCGATCAAAATTATTAACAACCCTATGCAGGCACAAGTTGCGTGTCTCCAGGAGACTCACCTAACAGATATAGAACATCAAAAACTGAAAAAAGACTGAGTGGGAGAGGTGTATTATTCCTCAGCAGTTAATCGGAAAGGAGGGGTGGCGATATTACTCATAGGGAAGAAAGTTGCCTGGGATTGGCTCTCCATGACCCATGACCCACTGGGACACTACCTTGTGGTGGTGGGGAAAATCTGTGGTAAAATCATTACTATATGCAGTATATATGTTATGAATGAGTGGTGTTTGGGTGGATCCTTGGGTACTGTGGCAGGTGACCACGCCCACGGGGAGGAGCCACGTGAGGAGCTACAGTACTAGGCTAGACTCAGAATGCACAAACACAGATAGCTTTTATTAAACAGCTTGAAGAGTGTCACCAGAGGTGGCAGTAGTGAGGCAGTCTGGTAGTTGCAGTCTCAGGGACCTAGGCAGAGGGCACCCTTCTCACCCCATTGGTATTTGGAGGTTCCAAAGCAGGTTTCCCAGCAAGGAAATACTGTGGATGAGATAGACTAAGAGTTAGAGTACTCACTAGGTGTTTGCTGTAGATAGGCGATTCCACCAGGTTGTAGAAAAAAGTACAGGCACTGAGGCAGGGAGAGCAGGCCATTGAGGAGCGAGTACCTGTTCCCTGCAAGGCACCTGAAATAAAGCAGAGGGCCCCCGAAGAGTGGGTACCCAGGTTAGCAGTTACCCCTAAAGGCAGAGAGAGAGCTTCCAGTGGCAGCTCGGAAGCGGCAGAGTAGCATAGACAGGAACGGAGCATATTTGGAATCAAGTCCTTGCTAACTCAATGAGCTAGCAAAATATAAGATGTTATATACCCCAATGGCATGACTTCAGTAAGGGGGAATGCCCCCGAGGTTCGCGCCAAGGGTTGCATAAAGACGTGGGTGGCGCGCACGTGCGCACCCTAGTAGGTACCTGGGAGGAGCATGGCAGGAGGCAGCACCATAGCCATTCCGGGAACGCCACTGAGGTTGGCTTATAGACGCGGTGGTAGCCATCTTTCCTAGGTAAGTGGGAGGAGCCACAAATAAGGTGAGGCAAACAGGGCGAAGCCGTCGAGCACTGACGAACGCAACAATATATGCCCCAAATTTATATATTCCCATAAGTTCTTCACAACAGTGATGCAAGAGTTGTCAATGGTGGCTTGAGGTCCCCTGATTGTCGCAGGAGAGTTTAACTGTGTAGTAGACCTCCATCTAGATAGGGCATCACATGTCAAGATACCGGCCTGGGGAAGAACAAAGGAATCTCCTTCCTTTGCCATCAATTAGGGCTACTAGATGTCTGGAGGACTCTCCACCCTGCAGAATCAGATTTTACACATATCTCACGTGACTATGACTATGTTCCGGATTGATTATGACTTTGTTCCGGATTGATTACATACTGCTCTCCTTAGGTAGTCTGGCGCGAGTTCAGCAGGCAGAAATAGGGCTCCCTGAGTTCTCGGACTACTCCATGATTTGGATTGAGGTTAAGTGGGGGGCGAAGTCTGATGGGCCGCGTATGTGGCATTTCCCTTCCCACTTAGCAGGAGATCGGGATTTCCAAGCCTACTTAAAAGAAAAATGGGCCGATTATAGCACAAACAATGAGCAACACAAGTCTACGCCGCTCCTCTTTCAGGAGACAGGAAAGGCGGTCATGCGGGGAGAGATAGCCTACCTGATTAGGAAATCTAAAAGGCTAACTAAGCATATTCTTGAACTAGAGCACGAATTATGCAGGGCAAAAGGGAAGCTAGTCGGCAACCTCTCAGAGTGTAACAAACAGGCATACCGAGAAGTGCTATACACTTTAAACTGCTACATACACCAAAGAACGGAGAAGCATCTCTTACATGCATCTCATAAGCTATACCGCTATGGAAACAAAGCAGGCAGGCAGATAGCCAATTTGGTCAAAGCCCAAAGGGGACGAACATTCATTCCAGCCATAATTGATTCTCAGGGGGTTCGTCACACCTCAACGGTGGGAATTTGTAAGGTATTTAGGGCTTTCTACAAACGCCTCTATAGTGAGGAGTCCTCCGAGGAGGCAGAGTGTCTGGAACAGGCTTTCTTTCAGGGTCTGAATCTTCCACAACTATCTTCACAACACCTAGAGTGGCTTAATCGGTCCATTCAGCTATCAGAGATAGTAGTGAGGATTAAAAACAGTCCCTCTTTTAAAGCCCCGGGACCCAATGGGTTTAATGCAGAGTATTATAAGATCTTGAATATGGTAATCAGTGGGGATATCCAAGAGTATTTTCAAGCAGCCCTAGCAGGAGGATCTTTCTCCAAAACCGCGACCTTGGCCTACATAACTGTCCTCCCCAAGGGGGAGAAGGATCCACTACAAGCAGCCTCATATCGACCAATTTCCTGGTCCTGTACTCTGGAATACCATGCCACTCGAAATAAGACTACAGACAAATCTGAAATTATTCAAAACTAATCTGAAAACCTGGCTTTTTAAACAAGCATTTTATAAAGATAAAGAAAAGGAGAAAAATAGTTGAGCGATAAGGATGCACCAAGCTAGAAGTTTTTAGTAACCTACATAAGCACATTAATGTTAAAATCAAACTGCCTAATTTGTTCCTAACAATCAGGTTTAACTTACACATCTAGTTTATTATTTTAAATTGTTACCGTACTATGATAGCACACGAGTAATTTGTAATCTATACCACCCATATTTCTCTTTATCGTGCCCTTCTGTAAACTGTTGTAATGGTATTTAACTTAAAGATGGTATAGAAAAATGTTTAAATAAATAAAATAAATAAAAACATTTCGATACCAAATTATTTGCCAAAGTAATAGCCACTAGATTACATGAAGTCATGCCTTCCTTGATTTCCCCAGATCAAGCTGGATTTGTGAAAGGACGTAAGTCTGGCCAGCATATAGTACGCTTGTGGACCGTGATGGCACAATGTAAAACGCTGAGGAAGGCAGCCTTGGTGGTGGGCTTCGACGCTGAAAAAGTGTTTAACTGGGTGGCATGGCACTATCTGTTCACTGTGCTGTGTCGCTATGGATTCACAGGAGATATTGTTAGATATATCTCCTTGTTATATCAGGCACCCTCCTCTAGTATCTTGGTGAATGGGGATAAGTCCCAGGAATTTGACCTACATCGCGGAACCCGTCAGAGATGCCCCCTGTTGCTACTACTATATATCTTGTCCCTGGATCCTATTCTGCGGAAGATTGCCACTGACCCGATTATTGGGGGGTTTGAGGTTCGGGGCCAGTCAAAATTGCTGCATTTGTGGATGACGTGCTGATGTTTTTAACAGACCCCAAGCACTCATTGGCAAGAGTTATGGAGTTGCAGAGACAATTTGGCACATTCTCAGGCCTAAAAATTAACCTAGACAAATCTGGATGTAACAGGCTTCCTCAAAAACCAGTGGTCGGGCCCTTTCCCCCTACGGTGGGTCGATAAGGAGATGAGATACCTGGGGATTAAGATACCCACCAATAAAGATTTGATCTATGATTGCAATATTTTGCCCCTGCTGGCTAAAACCAAAGGGAGGCTGGAGGGATGGTGGGCACTCCCTAAGTCCCTATTTCTATCAGTGAGCGGCTGCAGTTATTCAAAATGATGGAGCTGCCGCGATGACTTTACGTGTTGCAAATGTTACCCATTTGGCTTAAAAGGCAGCATGTGAAAGAGCTGTAAAGGGGGCTGTGGCGGGGCTGTGGCGGGGGAAACAGGCACGGGCGTCAATGTCAGTGTTAAGGCTTCCGTGGGATCAGGGATCAGGGCACTGTGGGAGCTTAAGGGAGGTCTACATTCAAGACTATAACCTGGCCTGTCTACTTCGGTATATCCAGGACTGGCTACTGGGGTCTGAATTGTATTCACCGGTTTGTTTTTTACAAGCCTGCTGCAGCCCTTATCAGCTTTCGAATCTGCTACACATTTCTGGGAAAGCTGTACTTAGTAGGATCTCACATAATCCCCTTCTTATACACTGTAGGAAAGCATGGCGTGGGCTATGTGATAGACTGGGAGTTCCTTGGATGGTGTCACCATTTATCACTATACGGGGCCATCCAGGGTTCACCCCTGGTCTGGAAAATGTGGTCATTGACAAGTGGGAGAGCAAGGACTTAGAATATTTGCCACAATTCTTACATAATGACACAGCAAAGGTGCAAACCTTTGACACTCTGCGGGAGAGATATGATTTATCACATAAGGAATTTTATATATACTTGCAAATAAGACATTTTCTGGAACATGATTTGCTTCCCCAATTTAATCCCCAAAGTACATCTGTATTTCTCAAATTCTTTGCTATTCCGAAGGAGCATAAAATGACCTGTGCCTCGCTGCACAGGCGCTGCAGGAGCTTAAGGAAGCTGGGCAACTGCAAAGCCTGAGTTAGATGTCGCCTTGCCTCCTTGGGCATTGGGCAAATGCTTTGCGGCTCTCCAGAAAGTATCAGAAAATGTCTTATTAAGGGAAACACAATTCAAATTTCTCTCGTACATGGGCATGTAGAGCTAAACTCAGTGCCACTGACATCTGTATTAAGTGTGGGTTAAGCCCAAGTACCCTTTTTCATCAGTTTTGGGGTTGTGTTATGATCACTAGATTTTGGCAGAATGTTTTAAGGTTTTTCAACAAACTCCTGGCTGCTTCACTTCCGGAAGAGTCACACTTGTGTTTATTTGAAGTAATGGACCGGGTATCTCCATGATCCCTGAGCAGCAACGGGACTTTTTATGAAAAGCATTCAGGTTGGCCAAAACATCAATATTGGAGATGTGACTCAAGGAAGAGGCCCCGAGGGTGACAATGTGGCGACTGAAATTGCACCAGATGGCAGTATATGAACATATCTCTGCTAAAATCACTACCCCCGTAAAGCATAAGGAATTTCTGGACATTTGGACTGTTTATATTATGTCCCTGTCCGCCATAATGGCGACCTCAAGACACAATACACTAACAGTTGGGAGCCTGACTCATAAGGATGAGATGAGTCTAGCTCTTTGCAGGACGACGACTTGGGTATAGAGACTGGGGATTGGGGACTTGGGGGGTACATTACTTGTGATTGTTCTTATTCTTATGAAAGTTCTTGTAAAGTGTTGTATTTTGAAAAATTTGATACATAAATAAATTTTTTAAAAAATTCAGTGATAAGACATAAACAGCCAAACCTCTGAAAATGAGTGACCTAAATACATCATCATCATGGTATTCTGAATCTACAGTAAATAATACTTTTTCAAATGGTCATAGTTTAGGAAATCATCATCTACTTCTATACCCCACTTTCTCATTCATTAACAAAAATAACCACAGAAATGAATTTACATCAATTCAAGGGAAAAAAGATTTATTGGTAAATTGTCCTTGCTTTTTATAGGGGCAAAAATAGTAAAAAACATGGTTAATTAATGAATAAAAAGTGAATGCAGAACATCCCATGGAAGCCGGAAAAATCTTATTCTGCTAAATTAAATAAATGTTTAACTATGAATATCTACTTTATGGATATCTGTAGGTTTCGGGTTTTTGGTATTGTAAATTAGACTCGGGTAGATTTTAAAACGTGCACACACGCGTCCGTGTGCACGCGGTTCCTGCCACACGCACATGGACGTGGGTATTTTATAACATGTGCACATTGGTGCAAGCATGTTATAGAATACGGTTCCCGCTCGCACATGCGCCAGATTTTAAAATCCACGTGCGTATGTGCGGGCAGGTCAGGACTCGCGTGCACATGGAGGGGAAATTAAAAAAGCTACGTGTGTTGACGCAAGTAGGGCTTCCCCAGTTCCCACCCACTCTGTTCCAGTTCTGGGAGGGAACTTCCCTATACCCCTAGCTAACCTTCCTGACCTTTCCCCTATCCTTCCTGCCCCCCAACTCCTTCCTAGCTACTAACTTTTTTTTTGTTAGATTACTTTCTGCTCCTTGGTAGCAGAAGTAATCTCCATGCGCCGGCAGCTGGCCGGTACACACTTCCCCGGGACAGCGTTGAATGGTGCTGTCCCTGCCAGCCCCACCCCTCACTGCCCAGATCCCACCCTCGCCCCGCCCCTTTTGAGAGGCCCGGCACTTCGACGCATAGCCCCTTGCTTTTACCTGTGCGGGCTTCTGAAAATTAGCCTGTCAGTGAATATTAGGGATAATTAAAATTCCATTTGCCAAAGTGTCATTGTTGAAGATCTTGTTAGAGTTAGATCCAGCTTCTGAATGAGGTCAACAGTTTCAAGCATATTACTACATAATTCTTCAAGGAGGTTTAATTTTCTATACAATTAATACAGTTATCTTTAAAATGAAACAGAATGTCTCTATCTGTTAACTTTATATAGCAGACATTTGGAAAAAAAAAAAAGAGCACAATATTACTATTCATGTAGCAAAAGTTTTTAAAAAATGAATCAATGCGCTGATTTTATTTTATTTTACTATTTTTAAATGTGTTCTTAATTTTATAAGATGCTATTAGGTTTCTTTTCTATGAATTTAAATTTACATTTTTATTGTCTCTTAAGCTTGTAAACCGTTGTGATGGCTCGTCTGAATGGCGGTGTATAAAACCGTATTAAATAAATAATTAATTTTTGGGTACTATTTTGTCAATATCTAAAGTTCTATGTGCTTATGAGTAATGATATCTGACTTGACCAGTAAGTTATGTCTAATTCTTCCTCTGTACTCTCTAAGATCTGTTTAACATCTGTACTCATATGTGCTTTACTGGAATATAATATGACACTTCTTCCACTCAATATTCTGTGAAGAATGATTTTATTCTTCTTGGCTCCATAGGAATTCTTTCACATGATTTCAGTTCCCTTAAGGCCTTCAGAGAGCATCCCACTAAAGCAAACAGTAAACTCTTTAAGTGCTTCCTGGCATGGTTTTCAAATTAACGCCAACTTGGAGTTGTTACGTTTGATGGTTAGTGACATCAAGCACCAAGTACCTGTAGACAAGACAATTTACTACAGCAGAACTCTTCCACTTTTAGAAAGTTGGGCCTGGGTCAAGACAAATAAAACATCTGGTTTTCATTTTCCCTGCTGGGAGGACACTACGTACAGACAAAATTGTGGCCCCAGTGATTTGTGATTTTGTCCCACACTCAGTGTCATGAATTAACAGGTACTGAACTTATACTTTTCAATAGAAATACAATATCTGTCTCATTCTTTTGTAGTCAAACATTGGCATTTACCTGGTTTTAGTTACTCCACTTCTGTTATTTCTCTGATAAGCTTTATAGAACTCGGCAGTATGCTGGTGCTGTTTGGTTTAGGCATTTGAATACAACACAAAGTACTTAACATTTTATCCTATCAATGTATCTTATATAGGATAGATTTTAATTATTTACCCCAGTTGGCTGTGCCAAAAGCTTCACTGCTGTGTTTTGCAACAGTTGAAGACACTTGAGCCTATGCTGTTGAAAAAGGACCTGCAATATTTTTTTGATTTATATTCTACCTTTCAAAGCGGATTACATTCAGGTGCTGTATGTGTTTCCTTATCCCCAGAGGACTCACAATTTAACTGGGTAATGCAACAAGCCGCGTTAGGCCTCTAACACACGTTATATCGCTTATATTGTGAGATATAAGCAATATTTTGCATCTCCCTGCCCAGTTACCCTCCCCATTACAATGACTTTCTTTGCATGCAATTTGCAGGCATGAATAATGCAAATACATGCAAAGAAGGTCATGCATAGTCAATTTGATGTTAATTAGAGGTGTGAATCGTGTGCCCTATCGTCTTAACGATCGAAATCGTCTGGCAGGAGAAGAAAATCATGTTTGGCACGATTTTTTAGTTAAAAAATCGTTTTTTTCCGATTAGTGCGCACTAACCGGGAGTTAGTGCGCACTAACCATTGTTAGTGCGCACTAACAGAAAATGATACAATTTGAGACTTTTCAGGTCAGTTAAGGTCAGTTTAGGAATGAATATGTATTCCTTTTGGCTGCCCTCTTATTTATTCATGTTACCAAGGTTCCCACTGACAATATATGGGGGATGGGAAATGGAAACAGTTGGTAGCTTGACAAAAAAAGTAATGTGATCAGTCAATGTGACTAGAACTTGTGCCCTAACACTGATACCAGGGGTGTTGTGATCTTCCTGCACACAGTGCCCTATCCCTGATACCAGGGGTGTTGTGATCTTCCTGCACTCAGTGCCATATCCCTATTAATACCAGGAGTGTTGTGATCTTCCTGCACACAGTGCCCTAACCCTGATACCAGGGGTGTTGTGATCTTCCTGCATGCAGTGCCCTAACCCTGATACCAGGGGTGTTGTGATCTTCCTGCACAAAGTGCCCTATCCCTAATACCAGGAGTGTTGTGATCTTCCTGCACAAAGTGCCCTAACCCTGATACCAGGAGTGCTGTGATCTTCCTGCACAAAGTGCCCTATCCCTAATACCAGGAGTGCTGTGATCTTCCTGCACATAGTGCCCTAACCCTGATACCAGGGGTGTTGTGATCTTCCTGCATGCAGTGCCCTAAACCTGATACCAGGGGTGTTATGATCTTCCTGCACAAAGTGCCCTATCCCTAATACCAGGAGTGTTGTGATCTTCCTGCACAAAGTGCCCTAACCCTGATACCAGGAGTGCTGTGATCTTCCTGCACAAAATGCCCTATCCCTAATACCAGGAGTGCTGTGATCTTCCTGCACACAGTGCCCTAACCCTGATACCAGGGGTGTTGTGATCTTCCTGCATGCAGTTCCCTATCCCTATTAATACCAGGAGTGTTGTGATCTTCCTGCACACAGTGCCCTAACCCTGATACCAGCGGTGTTGTGATCTTCCTGCATGCAGTGCCCTAACCCTGATACCAGGGGTGTTGTGATCTTCCTGCACAAAGTGCCCTAACCCTGATACCAGGAGTGCTGTGATCTTCCTGCACACAGTGCCCTAACCCTGATACCAGGGGTGTTGTGATCTTCCTGCACAAAGTGCCCTATCCCTAATACCAGGAGTGTTGTGATCTTCCTGCACAAAGTGCACTAACCCTGATACCAGGAGTGCTGTGATCTTCCTGCACAAAGTGCCCTATCCCTAATACCAGGAGTGTTGTGATCTTCCTGCACAAAGTGCCCTAACCCTGATACCAGGAGTGCTGTGATCTTCCTGCACAAAGTGCCCTATCCCTAATACCAGGAGTGCTGTGATCTTCCTGCACACAGTGCCCTAACCCTGATACCAGGGGTGTTGTGATCTTCCTGCACACAGTGCCCTAACCCTGATAGCAGGGGTGTTGTGATCTTCCTGCACAAAGTGCCCTATCCCTAATACCAGGAGTGTTGTGATCTTCCTGCACAAAGTGCACTAACCCTGATACCAGGAGTGCTGTGATCTTCCTGCACAAAGTGCCCTATCCCTAATACCAGGAGTGTTGTGATCTTCCTGCACAAAGTGCCCTAACCCTGATACCAGGAGTGCTGTGATCTTCCTGCACAAAGTGCCCTAACCCTGATACCAGGGGTGTTGTGATCTTCCTGCATGCAGTGCCCTAACCCTGATACCAGGAGTGCTGTGATCTTCCTGCACACAGTGCCCTAACCCTGATACCAGGAGTGCTGTGATCTTCCTGCACACAGTGCCCTAACCCTGATACCAGGGGTGTTGTGATCTTCCTGCACGCAGTGCCCTAACCCTTATACCAGGGGTGTTGTGATCTTCCTGCATGCAGTGCAATATCCCTATTAATACCAGGAGTGTTGTGATCTTCCTGCACATGGTGCCCTAACCCTGATACCAGGGGTGTTGTGATCTTCCTGCATGCAGTGCCCTAACCCTGATACCAGGGGTGTTGTGATCTTCCTGCACAAAGTGCCCTATCCCTAATACCAGGAGTGCTGTGATCTTCCTGCATGCAGTGCCCTATCCCTGATACCAGGGGTGTTGTGATCTTCCTGCACACAGTGCCCTATCCCTGATACCGGGGGTGTTGTCATCTTCTTGCACACATCCCGGTATCAGGGATAGGGCACTGCGTGCAGGAAGATGACAACACCCCTGGTATCAGGGTTAGGGCACTGTGTGCAGGAAGATCACAACACCCCTGGTATCAGGGATAGGGCACTGTGTGCAGGAAGATCACAACACTCCTGGTATTAATAGGGATAGGGCACGGCATTCAGGAAGATCACAACACCCCTGGTATCAGGGATAGGGCACTGCATGCAGGAAGATCACAACACCCCTGGTAGCAGGGATAGGGCACTGCATGCAGGAAGATCACAACACCCCTGGTATCAGGGATAGGGCACTGTGTGCAGGAAGATCACAACACCCCTGGTATCAGGGTGAAGGCACTGTGTGCAGGAAGATCACAACACTCCTGGTATCAGGGATAGGGCACTGTGTGCAGGAAGATCACAACACTCCTGGTATTAATAGGGATAGGGCACTGCATGCAGGAAGATCACAACACCCCTGGTATCAGGGATAGGGCACTGAGTGCAGGAAGATCACAACACCCCTGGTATCAGGAATAGATCACAAGTTCTAGTCACATTGACTGATCACATTACTTTTTTTGTCAACTACCAACAGTTTCCATTTCCCATCCCTCCAACCATCACCTCAGTGGGAACCTTGGTAACATCAATAGATAAGAGGGCAGCCAGCCAATAGGAATACATATTCATTCCTAACTGACCTTTACTGACCTGGAAAGTGTCAATAATTTGTATCATTTTCTGTTAGTGTTCCTGAGTTTCCATTTCCATTTCCCATCCCCCCAACCATCACCTCAGTGGGAACCTTGGTAACATCAATAGATAAGAGGGCATCCAGCCAATAGGAATACATATTCATTCCTAACTGACCTTTACTGACCTGGAAAGTGTCAATTTGTATCATTTTCTGTTAGTGCGCACTAACACGATTTAGCGATTTTTAACGATAAATCGTTAGAATTTCTATTGTATTGTGTTATTTAATGATTTAAGACGATATTAAAATTATCGGACGATAATTTTAATCATTGAAAAACGATTCACATCCCTAATGTTAATATTTTATCACAGCTAACCAAGAAGGTAGTCAGTCACGATAAAATAGCAACTAATTGAAATGCATTAGATATGTGGCAAGAGGCCCAGAACCCTAACGCACTGACTCCCGCTAAATTTCCCTGTTTGCTGCATCTTTTATTTTTGGGCCAGTAGCCCTTTAAGGTGATGGCAGTCCTGTGAGGTTGGGGACACCATCGCGTTAAAGGGTTTCTCGCCATGTTCTTTTGTACCGTGGTGATTGGCCATGACACAAAGAACACGCCATCAGCCACGATACTTTTTCAGGGGAGGGGCCCCACTATCGAGGTGACACCCATCCACAATAGAGGGACTCCCTCTTGTGATAGAACATCATAGCTTAGTGAATCCAGATAAGACAGTAACTTTCAAACAGGCGCATGGGTGCACATTGACACATGTTTGCTGGCGCACACCCAGGGACAAGGCAATTTTATAACATATAAATGCATATGTATGCATTTTATAAAATAGCCTCACTGTGTGCACATGTGCACCAAATTTTAAGTGGGCGTGCACCTGTTTGCGCTAATGCCACTTCTACCATGTCAATCAGGGAATTTTAAAAGGGGCATGTGCTGACACTATTCCCAGTTTTACCAGTTCACCCAGTTTAGAGAGTTCCTCCAGACCCCCAAGGTTTAATAACCTTAACTCCTCCCAGTTATACCTGAGCCTTAAAACCCCACACATCTGCCTATTTCTCTTTATTTTTTAACATACATGTCATCCATAGCAGAAATATAATTTTAATTACGTATCAGGGGGGCCTCTGCATTTCCAAATCATGTAAGTTTTTACATGCACAGCTCAGCTTCTTTCCCTGAAACACCCATGCCCCTCCCAGACCACACGTATCTGGGCAGCTTTTCAAATACACTTGGTGCGTGTGAGCCCAATATATTTGCACATACCTTAATTAATGTGCATGCCAGGCTTTTAAAATTCATCTTTAAGTTTGTAGCTAAGGCAATGGACAGTGAAGTGACTTGCCCAAGGTCACAAGAAATAGCAATGGTGTTACGCATGCCGTCTGTGGCAGGCCCGCAGCACGCCCTCTCACCTCTCGGTAACTCCAGTTCCTGGTTCCTCGTCTCTGGTGACAGTGGGCTGCCAGCTCCATCCTCTGGCCTCCCCTGGTTCCTCCAGCTCAGCTCCAGTGCCTGACGTTCCCGGTCCAGCCACCACCACTATTGCTTCACATTGAGCCTCTCTACGTGGCCTGCAGAGAGACGCTGCTACATGCGCTGCTCCCCTCCCTAGGTGTGCATGTGCATCTCCAATGCTTAAGTAGGGCCCGCGGTGGGAACCTAGCCGTGGTCCCGGATGATGACGTCAGCGGAGCACCGATACTTAAGCCCGGGCTCCACTCCCTAGCTTTGCCTTTGCAATAGGTCTCCTCGCTGGTCAAGTAGTCGTTGCTTCCTTAGAGATTCATCTCGCTCCCATGTTCCTGTTCCTTACAGTTCCTGGTTCCTGACTCCTTGCCTCTACATTCCTGCTCTACACCTTCCCTCTGATTGCCTACACGGACTTTGATTTTGCTTTGCCTGACCTCACCGTTGCCCCTCTCCAGACCCAGACCTCTGCATTGCCTGACTACACCATTGTCTCTCTCAAGATCCGGACCTCTGCATTGCCTGACTACGCTGTTGGCTCTCTCCAGACCCAGACCTCTGCATCATTTGACTACACTTGACCCTCTCGGTGTTCAGACCTCAACTTGCTTGCCACAATGTCCAGTTTGCCGCCAGCCCTGACTAAAGCCTGTTCTTTGACACCTCTCCAGCCTACTTCCTGGACTTGGTCTATTCAGGTTTTGGCCTGCTCTTGCTCGGGCGTCCCCTGTCTGCCTATGTTCCTTTGGCACTCAAGTTTCCAGGACACTACCTTGTCCAGTGTAAGACTATACCATCTTCCCTCTGCTGTCTCTCCTCATCGACGTCATACAGAGGACAACCTAATTCCAGCCAGCCCTGGCACCCAAACGCTCAACTTGCGGGGAACAAGGGCTGGTATTGGTGAAGCTCCAGTTGGCCTCTGTTCATCACCTACGGGTCCCCACCTGCCAACGGTGGGGACCCGTAGGTCCCTCCCTACAGGTTGCGTCAACCCCACCTCAGTCCAAGGGTTCCCTTCTGGCGCAACAAGTGGGATTTGAACCCTGGCTTCTAGCCCACTTCTCTAACTAGTAGGCTACTTCTCCACTTGGTCAATGCAACTGATGATCAGGGAGTGAATAACGATGGCTAGATTGTGTTCCTCACAAAAATTATCTAATTGTTGAAACTGATATAAATGGAAAATTGTAGATGTTACCACAGCTGAGACTTATTTATTTGAAATATTTTTAGCCCACCCTCCACCATTCTGGGCAGCTAAGAAAGAGCAAACAAAATAGAATAAAATGCAATCAATAACAACAATAATTATAAAGCCAAAATAATAAAAACAGAAATAACTAAGGCCTAGATTTTCTAAGGTCGCAGACCTTAGAAAATCCGGCGGTAACGGGCGGCGGGCCTGCGAAAGCCGGCAGCCATCACACCACTGTCTCTGCGATGTCTCTGCAGAGTCGGCCCCGGTGCCGCCCCGAATCCTCCTCTTCCGGGGCCATCTCCATCCCGACTCCTCCCCCATTTAGTGATCGCAAGTGAAAAGTCCCTTTTCGCATGTGATCGCTTTTGAAAATGACCCCCTAAGTGTCAATTAACACTAGATGACAGTCGACAAAAGTGGTAGTAAATACTCAACAAAAATTATCTTCACCCTGGAGCAACATATTAAATTGCCTTATTATCAGCAGGGCCAAATGCCTGAGATAACATGACTCCTTTTAGCTTTCTCCAAAAAGACTTCAAAGAAGACTCATTTCTGGTAAAGACTCCACATCACAGGTCTGGCCATCATAAACATCCATTCTCTGGTTTCAGATAATCAGAAGGATCGAAATGATGAGACCTTCAGCAAAATCTGTGTGGCAGATCATAGAGAATGAGAAGGTGTATAGAATTTTAATTTGATACAATTTGAGAAGTTTCTATGCTCTGTAATGCTTTAAATACAGTCAATAAAATTTTAAATTGGACACGCCATGAAACAGGTAGCCAGTGTAAAGAATATAACATTAGCAATATATTATCATGGCATCTTATGCATGTTAGAAACCTTGCAGCTGTATTCTGTGCCGACTGTAGCATAGTAATAGTAGTGGCAGGTAAGTCAACATAGTTACTATTATAGTCATCTAATCTCATTAAAACCAGTGCCTGGAGAACTGATGGAAAATCATCTGGATCCAAAAATGATTTAACTCTTCACAATCTGTACTGGACACTTTAGATTTGCGGAATATAAGAAATTTTAAATAAATAAATAAAATAAATAAAAATGCAAAATTTCTGAAAATAATTTTTGATAATACTTGATCTGTAATGTAAGCGATGAATCTAAAATTACATCTGAATTGCAGATATGTTTGACAACTGGAATAGACCAGTCAGTCACTTGCAGGATCAACAAGTTATCATCATGTGGATTTCTTGACAAAACAATCACCTCAGTTTTTTTGGATATTTAACAACAATTCATTTGCACTCATCCATTTTCCAAGTGTGTATGAAAAGGCATGGGAGATTACAAGTGTAACTAGAATAAAAATCTGAATGTCATCAGCACAGATTTGATATTCCACGTTGAGGCCTACCAACACCTTACCAATATGACATAAGTGTTTAAAAACATCACCAACAATGCTGAGTTCTGGGGTACACCTGTAGACATGGGGTGCCAGGAGGAAACTGTCTAACTCTGATCTGTTGTGCTCAATCTAATATATAATATTTGAATCATTCCAGTAGAATACCCATTATTTCAATCTCGACCAAACCAGATATTAATCTAAAAAATCAAATGCTACAGATATGTCCAACAAAACCAATATGTATTTTTTCCCATGATCAAAAACATGAAGAAAAATGTCAAAGCTTGATAGCAGTAGAATTTCTGTACTATAGACCTTTCTAAAATCATATTGATCATGATCTAAAATACAGTTATCATCAATATGGCACTGAAGTTGTTTCAGGACCACTTCCTCCAATATCTTAGTTAAGAATGGTAAAGTAGAGATTGGATAGTAATTTAGAAAGTATGACAAATTTAGGGAAGGCTTCTTTAAAACAGGTTGAACACTAGCTTTTTTTTTGTTTGTGTTAGCAAAGATGGTACATAGCCACAAACAAAAGATAAATTTACTATTTATCAAGATATTTGCTTAACTCATTGTGCAATAATTTCAAAATAGCTGGTAAACATAAATTCAAAGGATACCCAGAGTCATTCAAGGAACCCAAACACTCATACAGTTCTCTAGCAGATGTTTCATGAAAAGTTGCCCAGGTACTTAATCCTAATGACAGCTGGATATAGTTGGAGGAGCTACAAGCTAAAACTGAGTGCAAATATTTGAACCCTTCTCTGCAAAAAAAGGAGCAAATTCCTCAGGTGTATTACTATTTATAGGACCAACAGCTCAAATATTTTTGGGTGCTGGGTCAATTTATTAAAAATCTGAAAAATCATTCTGGGCTTACAACATGTCTCCTGAATTTTTCCAAAGTAAAAATTATTTTTAGTTTCATCAGTTAATGATCTATATATTCTTAGTTGAGTTAAATAGAGGGCTGTATTCTCATCAGCTTTTAATTTACGCAATTCTCTTTCTGAGCGTGGAGATCAGAATTAATCCAGGGGGCATTTTGGAATCTATGATGAGTAATCTGTTTAATGGGTGCAACTATGCTTAAAGCACATCACTGAAATTCAAACCAAGGGGGTTATTTACTAATCTGTGATATTTTTCATGGGAGGGAGGAGACAAATATAGCGGCAGGGGGATCGTTCCCACAGTAGTTTTCCCCTTCCACAAAAAAATATTGCGAGGGTTCTCTACAATATTTTTCTCAAGGAAAAAATGCCACAAGGAAAAATAGTACAAGGAAATAGGAAAAGGCGTAATGGCGACTCTCATCTTTCAGAGCCGCCACCATCTTAAATGGCCACCAGTGGCTCACAAAGAATTTAAAGTCACACAGTGTTGCCATGCCCCCTTCCCAAACCCTTCCCCTTTCTAAAAAAAATCACCCCAATTTACAACCCCTGAAGGCATCCAAGCCCCCTGACCCCCCAGCTCACACTCCAGATTTCCCCCTCACTTTCTGAAAATAAGTACCTGGTAGTCTAGTGGTACCCCACTCTACAGACCCCCTGCTTACCTTAGAAGAGTTCCCTGTGGTCTAGTGGTGCCCAGAGTGCACCCTATGCCACAGGCCAGTCGCAGCCAGAGGGGCAAAGGATGGTGGGCTCCATGTTTCAAAATGGGTGGTGACTGGCCTGGAGACTAGGGGTGCTTCAGGCCCCCATCAGGGAACTCTTCTAAGGTATGGAGGTGAAGGGAGGGTGGGTTAGGGTGTGGAGGGCCACTAGAATACCAGGGACTTATTTTAAGGAAGTGGGGGCCAGAAAGGAGGTGTTTGGACCAGGGGGTGATTTTTTATTTTGGGGGGTGGGGGGGTTTGTATACCTTCATTGGGGGGGGGGGCAGGTGTTTGAACTGTGAACTGATTTTATTTGCAAAAGGGGAAGGGTTTGGGAAGGAGGCAGGATGTCGCTGTGTGACATTAAAATCTTTTTTGGACTTTTACCCTTGCTGGGCTGCCTATAGTGGCAGTTCTGGGTGGGTAAGGATCTAACTAGACATTGGGGGGGGAGGGGATTTGTCATGGTGGGAGGGGATTCATTTTGGTCCACTGATTCCTGGAGCTTCAGGACATACATTAATATTCCAATGCTCTGGGGAAAAGTTAGCCACAGCCTTTCATTGTAGCTAACTTTTCAGCAAAAAATGCAGCTCTCGCTAGCTACATTATTTGATTAGCGTAGAATTAGCTAGGCATGAGCTGCTTTGCATACATTTGAAAATTTTATGCATGCAATGTGCATACAAAGCAGGTCATTGTAATAGGAAAGGGTTTTAAGCCTAAAAATTGTGCAATATTACCGCGATATGGATATATCATGTTATAAAATTTGTTTTTCACATTTTATACCCATATCATAGCTTAGTAAATATACCCCCAAATGTGTATGGCCTCATCCATATTAACAGCCTCTATTATTTGTGATTTTAATTTTAGGAGCCATATTTTAGACAACTGGAAAGGCTCAACCAAAGTATTTTTCTGCATGGTACATGGAAAATAGACAAACAGAGTTACTTATTGTTTTCTGAAATGATATATTAATTATTTTTTACAGTCAGACCATAAAATTTGACAAATTTTATAACAAAATTTGGGGGTCAATTATTATGGTGTTAGATGGCTTTATCGTGTGATATTTAGCAGATTACGTGACTTAATCACAGTTATTGCACATTATTTGCATTACCGTGAGATATTTGAAATACAGCCATGAAATTCTTTTTGCTAATGTACATGCAAATATGCAAATCTAATGCTAATCATGGAAATGAGAGCCTATTTCAGCTTCTTGTTTTAAAATAACTTGTTTTTTTGTTACGCGTGCCGTCCGCAGCAGACCCGCGGCATGGGCCCCTCACATCTCTGCAGTAACTCCAGTTCCTGGTTCCTCCTCTCTGGCGGCGGTGGACCGCCAGCTACATCCTCGGGCCTCCCCTGGTGCCTCCAGCTCAACTGAGGATCCCTGGCTTTCCTGGTGCAGCCACCACGTTCATTGTTTCACGTCGGGCCTCTCTGCGTGGCCCACAGAGAGACGCTGCTACTCGGCGCCGCGCCCCTCTCTAGATTCGCTCGCATCACCAATGCTTATGTAGGTCCTGCGGCGGGAACCAAGCCACAGCCCCGGATGATGATGTCAGCGGAGCTTCAGTATTTAAGCGCAGGCTCCGCTCCCTAGCTTTGCAACAGGTCTCCTCGCTGGTCGAGTACTCGTTGCCTCCTTAGAGATTCGTCTCACTCCTGTGTTCTTGTTCCTCTTTTGATCCTGATTCCTGTCTCCTTGTTCCTAAGTTCCTGCTTCGCATCTTACCTCAGATTGCCTACACCAACTTTGACTCTGCTTTGCCTGACCAAGCCATTGACTCTCTCCAATCTCGGACCTCTGCTTCGCCTGACCATGCTGACTCTCTCCAAGTCCGGACCTCTGCTTCGCCTGACCATGTCGACTCTGTCCAAGCCCGGACCTCTGCTTAGCCTGACCACGTCGACCCTCTCCAACCCCGGACCTCTGCTTCGCCCAACCACGCCATTCACTCTTTCCAAGCCCGGACTTCTGCTTCACCTGACAACGCCATTGCCTCTGTCCAGACCCAGACCTCTGCATTGCCTGACTACAATACACCGTTGCTCTCTCCAGACCCAGACCTCTGCATTGCCTGACTACGTCGTTGCCTCTCTCCATATCCAGACCTCAGCATCGTTCGACTATGCTTGACTATCTCTCAGGCCGATTCAGTAAAGTCCGCGGGAGAGCGGACGAACACCTGCTCTCCCGGCAAGTGCAACCGGCCCCTCGCCGGTGCGCGCGATTCAGTATTCAAATTAGGTGGTGTGGTAGAAATGGAGAAAAGGAGGCGCTAGGGACACTAGCGCATCCCTAGTGCCTCCTTTTTGACAGGAGCGGTGGCTGTCAGGCGGATTTGACAGCAGACGCTCAATTTTGCCGGCATTGGTTCTCGAGCCCGCTGACAACCACGGGCTCGGAAACCGGACGCCGGCAAAATTGAGGGGTCCGGTTTTGGGCCCGACAGCCGCGGGCCGAATTCAAAACATTTTTTTTTAACTTTTTTTACCCTTCGGACCTCTGACTTAATATCGCCATGATATTAAGTCGGAGGGTGCACAGAAAAGCAGTTTTTACTGCTTTTCTGTGCACTTTCCCGGTGCTGGAAGAAATTAGCGCCTACCTTTTGGTCGGCGCTAAAATGTGCGGCATGTCTGCACATTTTATTTTCTGAATCGCGCGCACATACCTAATAGCGCCCTCAACATGCATTTGCATGTTGAGGGCGCTATTAGGTGCCGGGGATTGGACACGTCATTTTCCCTCCCCTTACTGAATAAGGGGTAAGGGAAAAGGCGCGTCCAAGAGCAGGCTAACAGTGCGCTCCGTCGGAGCGTACTGTACTGTATCGGCCTGTTTTGTGATCAGACTTCAGCCTTGCTTGCCACTGCTTCCAGATTGCCGCCAGCCTTGACTCAAGCCTGTCCCTTAATGTCTCTTCAGCTTACTTCCTGGACTTGGTCAATTCAGGCTTTGGCTTGCTCTTGCTCGGGCGCCCCCTGTCTGCCTTCGTTCCTTTGGTGCCCAAGTCTCCAGGACATTACCTTCTCCTGGTGTAAGACTGTACCATCTCTCTTCTGCTGTCTCTGGGGCTGAACTCAATCTCCTCATCATCTACATACAGTGACCCACCTATGTCCAGCCGGTCCCGGCACCCAAAGGCTCAAACCCGCGGGGAACGAGGACTGGTATTGGTGAAGCTCCATCTGGCCTCTGTTCATCAGCCCACTCTTCCTGCCAATAGTGGGGACCCGTAGGTCCCTAACCCCACCTCAGCTCAAGGGCCACCTCTGGCACAACAGTTTTTTGGACTAAGTATCATAAAAATGTTTTTTTAAATAGCTACTTCTTCTGAGTTGTAGCTATTTGTTTTTGGAGAAAATATCATTTAAAAATGGCCAAAATTATGCATTAGTTTTTCAGTCTCCAGCAGACATGCCTACAGAGACCTGCATCTATAAAACAAAATCCTAATCTACAAGGCCATGCTTTTAAGAGCCTCAAATTTAGCCAGTTTATAGTGATATTGACACATTGGATGGGTCAAGCAGCAAATTAGCAGCTTCAAGAGGAAGAGAGGTAGGTATGTCACCCAGGGAATTCCCAGTGCTGGTGGCACAGTTGTAACAGGTACAGGTCGGGCAGCAGGGCTCAGATCTAGGATCACCATGCAGCAGGCCACTCAGGGCCCGCAGGGAGCAAATCTTTCATCCCTGTACCACATTACTGGGTTTTCCAGAGAAAGAGGTGATCACAAGGTACTTCTTGATCTCTGAGGCTATAATGGCTTTATATGAAGACCTCAAAGAAGACTTTGATATGATATTGAGAGATTTCATGCCTTACCAGGCCTTGTGGAACTTTTGGGCTTCTTCCAAACAACTGCTGGTGTTGTAGAGGGCATATCATAAGCATCTTTTTCCAGGCACTTGTATCAGGTATTGCAAGCCATCTGCAGGCCACATCTATACTTACATCAGATTTCCTACTGAGAGGCATGAATTGTTCTGGAGAAGGTTTTCTATACCATGGTGCAATTCCTCTATACTCTGCGAGCTATAGATTGCACCCATGTAGCTTTCATCCCACCCCATCAGAGGGAGGAGACCCATTGCAACCATAACTTTTCCATTCCTTCAGCATGCAAGTGGTGTGAGATTCACAAATGCACAACTTAACATCTTAAATTTCATGCCCAGATATCAGGAGCGACACACGATATCCATATCCTTCAACAATCAGCATTTTTTGTGCAGTTGAGGGTGGGAGGTATGGCCATTAGGGATGTGCAATCGTTTTTTGATGATTAGGAAATTCGTACGATATTTCCTAAATCGTCATGGATCGGGAAACCGATAAAACGATTGTATTTTCCGAGAATTTTCATTAAAAAAAATCGTTTTTAGGCTAAGCGCGCACTAAGCCGAAAAATAATTTTTGACGAAAAAAAAAAATGTCGAGCCAAGGGAATACGAGATTTTCCCACAGCCACACGAACCCAAAAGCCGCACTCAACTTACTTCAACTCACGGCACGAAGTAAGTTGAAAAACAAAAAAAAGGGATAGCTAGGATGGATTTAAGGGTCAGGGTAGAGAGGGGAAGAGGTAAGAAGAGTAGAGTTAGGATAGGAAAGTTCCCTCCCAGTCTTCTCCTTAATTGGAGTGGACTAGGAGGGAACTGGGAAGAAATCCTATTGCAATCGCCGCATGTAATTGAAAAATTCCCCCCTTGCATGCAGAGGAGGCCACCCGTAGATGTGCACGCAAATATTAAAATCTGGTATACATGTACACATGGGAAAAATATTTATAACATGTGCGCCAATGTGCACATGTTATAAAATCAACAACGTCCATGTGTGCGTGCTGGGAACTGTGTGCACATGGATGCACATGCAAGGGTCTTAAAGAGTATTAGGGATTTCTGCTCATTTGTGAGGAAACTGTTTTAAGTTAGATTTTATGTAATTTAAATGTTTTTATGATACAGTATTTAGTTGTATTGCTTTGTTTATATAATTTTTATACAATGCTTTGGTCAGACTTGTCTGATGTAGTGGGTTAAAATAATTCATAAACAAACAAATAAATAAATAAACAAACATGATAGAGGTCTACAAATCATTAAAGGACTTGAACAGGTTATTTACTCTTTTGGATAATACAAGAATTGGGAGGCACTCCATGAAGTTAACAAGTAGTATATTTAAAACAAATCAGAGAAAATGATTTTTCACTCAACACACAATTAAGCTCTAGAATTTGTTGCCAGAGGATGTGGTTAAGGCAGTTAGTGTAGATGGGTTTACAGAAGGTTGGATAAGTTCCTGGAGGAGAAGTCCATAAACTGCTATTAATCAATAGGGAATAGCCTATTGGTGGAAAGAGGATAACCAATGGAAACTGTGATATTAGGGCACAAATTATATTGAAGTAATAGGTTAGATCAAGCTGGTGGAGGGGTGGCATTATATATTAAATAAGATACTGGGTCCAACAGGATACAAGTTCTACAGAAAACAAAATGTATTGTAGCATACTTATGGATAGAAATTCCATGTGAAAAGGGAGATGAAATAGCGTTGGGGGGCCAGAATGAACAGACAATGAAATACTATCATAAATTAGGGAAGCTAACAAAATTGGCAGCACAGTAATAACAGGTGAGTTCAATTACCCCAGTACTGACTGGGTAAATGTCACATCAGGACATGTTAGAGAAGTAACATCCTTGGATGAAATAAATGACTGCTTTGTGGAAACAACTCGTACAAGAACCAACATGAAGGGGGCCTATTTTAGACCCAGTCCTTAATGGAACACAGTGGATCACTGCCAAGTGATTTTGGGGCCACTTAGCAATAGTGATCATAACATGTTCAAATCTGACTTAATAACTGGAAGGAAGACTTGAAGGAAATCTACTGCAATAGTATTTAACTTTCAAAAGGGAGGCTATGATAAAATGAGGAAAATGGTTAGAAAAACTGAAAGAAAGCAGCTGCCAAGGTTAAGAATTTACAACAGGCATGGATGTTTAAAATTACCATCTTGGAAGCCCAGACCAGATATATTCCACGCAGTACAAAAGATAGAAAGAAGGCTAAATGACTATGGTTAGAAGATGAGGTGAAAGAGATTATTAGAGCTAAAAGTGTATCTTTCAAAAAATGGTAAAGGGATCCAAATGAAGAAAACAGGAAAAAGCATAAACCCTGGCAAGTTAGATGCAAAGCACTGATAAGAAAGGCAAGAGAAAATTTGAAAAGAAGCTTGCCATGGATGCAAAAACTCATTATAACCACATTTTAGGTACATTTGAAGCAAAAAACCTGCGAAGTAGTCAGTTGGACCATTAGATAATCAAAGGATAAAAGGGGCACTTAGGGAAGACAAGGCCATAACAGAGAGAGTAAATTATTATTTGCTTCAGTTTACTGAGGAGATATAAGGGAGAAACCCATACCAGAAATGATATTTAAAGGTGATGATTTAGAGGAACTGAAACAAATCTCACTGAATCTGGAAGAGGTAATAAGGCAAATTGATAATCTGAACAGTAGCAGTAGCAAATCACCTGGACTAGATGGAATTATCCCAGAATGTTAAAAGAACTGAAAAATGGAATTGCAGACAACACATTACTATTTGTAAACTATCTTTAAAATAATTTACTGTCCTGGAGGGTTGCAATGTAACACCAATTTTGTAAAAGAGTTCCAGGGTTGATCTAGGAAACTACAGACCAGTGAGCCTGATGTCAGTGCCAGGCAAAATGATAGAAACTATCATAAAGAACAAAATTGCGGAATATATGGAAACTCCTAATTTAATGGGACAAAGTCAACATAGATTTGTCAAGGGAAATCTTGCCTTACCAAACTAATACATTTTTTTGAATGTATAATAAATATGTGGATAAAGGTGAGCCAATTGATATAGTGTATCTGGATTTCCAGAAAGTGTTTGACAAAGTCCCTCAAGAGAGACTTCTGAGGAAATTAAAAAGTCGTGGGATAAGAAGCAATGTCCTATTGTGGCTTGGGAACTGGTTAAAAGATAAAAAACAGAGAGTAGGATAAATGGTCATAGAAACATAGAAATGACAGCAAAATGGTCCATCCAGTCTGCCCAGCAAGCTTAAGGTAGTATCTGCCATGTCGTACAGGTCACTCCCATATTTATAAGTTTCCCAGACCTTAAAGTCAGGACCCTTGTTGGTTGCTTTCTGAGTCCAATTCCCCATTTCCCTCTTGCCATTAAAGAAGAGAGCAGTGTTGGAGTTGCATCAAAGTATCAGGCTTAGGGGTAGATTTTAAAAGGGTGTGCGTGGGCGTACATGTGCGAGTGCTATCCGGCGCGTGCACATGTATACCCGATTTTTAACTTGCGTGCGCAAGTTATAAAATCAGGGGTCGACGCACGTAAGGTGGTGCACAATTGTGCACCTTGCGCGTGCTGAGCCGCACTTGCCTTCCCCATTCCCTTTCCCCTAGCCTGACCTTCCCACCCCTTCCCTAACCTTCCCCCCCCTAATCCTACTCTAACCCCACCAAATGTTTTATCATAACTTTTGTACCTGCCTGGAGGCAGGCGCAGGTTGCGCATGCAGGCAGCCTGCTGGCACGCGATCCTTCAACACAGTGGCAATGGCCGCTGTGTCGGAGGCCTCTGGCTGCGCCCCTGGACCGCCCCACCCCACCTACACCCTGACCCCTCCCCGCCCCTTTAGTAAAGCTCCGGGACTTATACGCGTCCCGGGCTTTACACGCGTCACCGGGCCTTTTTAAAATAGGCCCGGCACGCGAAACCTTTTTAAAATCCGGCCCTTATTGTTTAAGGTAGTACCACATCAGGAAGTTATCCCCAAGCATATTTGTTTTCCCAGACCATAAAGTCAGGGTCCTTGATGGTTGCTGTATAAATCCAATTCCCCTTTTCCCCTTTCCTCTTTTCCCCCTGCCATTGAAGCAGAGAGCAATGATGGAGTTGCATCAACAGTATGAAGGCTTATTGGTAAGGGTAATAACCGCCACAAAAACCAGCTAGTTACCACCATGTGCTCTTTTCTTCATTCTCATCCTCTAGCCTTTAGAGATCCACAGTGTTTATCCCATGCTCCTTTGAATTTTTCACTGTTTTTGTCTTCATCACCTCCTCTGGAAGGGCATTCCAGGGCATCCACCACCCTCTCCATGAAGAAATATTTCCTGACATTGGTTCTTATATTCGTCCTCCCAGAAGTTTCATTTCATGACCCCTAGTGCTTCTGATTTCTTTCCAATAGAAAAGGTTTGTTGATTATGCATCATTAAAACCTTTCAGGTATCTGAAGATCTGTATCATATCTCTACTGCACCTCCTCTCCTGCAGGGTGTACATATTTAGGTCCTTCAATCTCTCCTCATAAATCATTTAATGGAGAACCCCCACCTTTTTTTTTTTTGGGGGGGGTGGTCTCCATCAAATTTTCTTAATGGAGGAAAGTAAATAGTGGAATGCCTCAGGGATCTGTTGAAAGACTACTGCTTTTTAATATATTTATAAATGACCAGGAAATGAGAACAACTTGGGACGTGATCAAATTTGCAAATGACACAAAGTTTGAGAAGGCCATAAGGCAAGGCTAGAGCAGAAGGTCTGGGAAGGCCACAAGGCAATACTTGGAAGAAAAGGGCCAAGCAGGGAGCCTAAGAACATAAGAAGTTGCCATACTGGACTAGACCGAGGGTCCATCTAGCCCAGCATCCTGTTTCCAACAGTGGCCAATCCAGGTCACTAGAACCTGGCAAGATCTCAAACAATAAGTAGATCCCATGTTGTTATTGTGCAGAGATAAATAGTAGGGATATGAATCGTGTGACCGATCATCTTAACGATCAATTTTGGCTGGGGGGGGGAGGGAAATCTGATCGTCATGTTTGGTTTTTTTTAAAAATCGTTAAAAATCGTAAATCGGGGAGGGCGGGAAACCGGCACACCAAAACAAACCCTAAAACCCACCCAGACCCTTAAAACAAATCCCCCACCCTCCCGAACCCCCCCAAAATGTTTTAAATTACCTGGGGTGCCAGTGGGGGGGTCCCGGTGCGATCTCCCGCGATCTCCCGCTCTCGGGCCACAGCTGCGTTAATAGAAATGGCGCCGGTGGCCCTTTGCCCTTACCATATGAGATGGCAAAGGTAGCGCCGGCACCATTTTGGTTTACATAGAATACCATACAGCATGTTCTAAAACTGCAAAAGATTATGGAAATTTTTGCTGGATTTAGACTCATTTCATTACTGATTTGCCAGAAGATGGTGCAACTCAGGGGTAACTTATAGGGGGTCTTTGGGTGTCATTTGAGGCTTATTACCCATACAGTGTCACTTTTACAGTATATGCAGTATTTCCTTGTCTTCAACCCTTTGTTTATGTGGCTGCCGATAAGTTGGGAGTTGACAGACCATCCCTTACATGCATGACCAGTAAAGCTGCTTGGATTGTCAGTCAGTCTGCATAATATGCAGGCAGAGCAGGGAAGAGGTGTGGGCCATTTGTTTGGAATTTTGAATAGAAAGAGTGGGTTGGAATTGCTCTCAATTTCAGGCCCCACAGCCTGATACTAGAGAGGGCCAGATAGAATGGCAAATTCCTGGCATAACACCAAACTGGTCTTGCAGGGTTTGTCTTAGTAGAGAAATAGTGTAAGGAGATTTTCTTTTCTTTTTTTCTATGTTGTGGAGGCACCCTGTTTCTATCTTCAGGAGACTGTACCCTCTGCCTGGAGGAGGAGAGTGAAAAAGAGAACTGGTGACATCCATATGAAGGAATTGGTGGGATAGAAGATTTTGCCTCAGAAGAGGATTTTTCCTGGGATTTTGAGAAGATTTTGTTCTTTTTGGTTGTGAGGAAGTTTGTGTGCCATCGCTCCTGCTCGGAAGGGGAGATTGAGAAGAGCTTTGGTGCTTTCCGTTTTGGGACTCTCTACCAAAAAGGTCCCTGGGAACACCAGAAGAGGCCAGGAGAACCCTGTAACTATCAATAGAGGCCAACTTTCAGGCCTTGGAAGAAGAGGATTTTCCTGGTACCTGCCACCTAAATGAATACTTATTCAAAGGAACATGCCCAGACAAAAAGGACACTTGGATTTTTGTAAAGATCAATTGTAGACTGTCTGCAGATTGTTTAGGAGATTTTTGGTTTCATTAAATTTTTATTATGGAACACCACACCAGAGTGTCCAGCATGCTATTGAGTGCTGAAGGTAATCTTAGATCCAGTTCATCCAACCATGAGAATACCTATGAGAGAAGGAGCAAGAGAGACTGTTTCCCCCCTGTGTATCTAAGGGCCTTGGCAGTTAAATCCCCCCACCCACCCCACACTTCGGGAAAGAACCCTGGCTTTCCAGGGCTTGTGGATCAAGAGAAGGAGTTTGTGGCCCTGGCACATAGTGTACCCCTGTATTACAGGCCTTACCAAAAAGGGATTATATCTGGTTCTTAGACTACTGCTTTGACCACTAGGCTACTCCTCAAACCCCATCCCCTAAGTACCATAGACCTTCACCCACATAGAGAGGAACCCTCCTTAATGTTGAATTTCCCCCTTCCACATAGGTAGGAACTCCCTTCCCAAATAGGCATTTCACTTGAAGAGAACTCTCCCAACCACATTTGCAGATAACCATACTAGAGGAGCAAGATCTTTACAGGCAGGAGGGATGTCAAAGTCCTGCTGCCCGTACTGTTGCCACTGGTAAATGATGCTGCTAGGAGTGCTTCACCCATCACACATAAAGTGCCCCTGGTGATGTAATTCACCATCAGCAGTTGTTTGGTGTGAACAGGATAGTTCTGACAATCCTCAGGGAGATGGTTTGGGTGCGATCTTGGAGAAAAGATTCAAGACATATCAGCACTGGGCCCATAATATCCAGGTTTGTTAGGTGGGTGATAAGGGTCTCATGATCAATGATGTCAAAAGCTGCTGACAGGTCAAGGAGTGCTAAAAGTGTAGGTTGTCCACAATCTAAGCAGAGTCAAAGGTCATCTACCAGGCTCACTAGCATGGTTTCAATGCTATGATGAACTCTGAATTCTGATTGGAAGGAGTCTATGAGGTTGGCAGTTTGTAGAAAGTTGGTGAGTTGTAGTAGAACTGCTTTTTCAATAACCTTGCTGAGGAATGGGAAGCTGGAGACTGATCTGTAGTTGCTCAGATCATTTGTATCATGGCCAGGTCTCTTCAAAGTAGTCTTTACTACTGCTCTTTTTAAGGATTTAGGGAGGTAACGTTTAGATAGGCTGGAGATGATGAAGTAGCCCATTTTTGGCGTGTTTGATGTCAGGAGGGGCAGGGTCTTCTGGGCATTTTGTGGGTAAAGAGACCTTCTAATTCTTCCTCTGATATGGAGCGGAATGCTGGTGTGAACATGATGAGGTGCAGATTGTTTTTCTAGGGCATTTCTTGCAATGGATGGAGGTGTCTAGTTCTGATCTGATGCAGTTGATTTTGTCAATGATAAAGTAGTTTGTTACAATAGTCTTTAGTTGTAACAGATGAAGTCAGAGGAGTTTGTGGTCAGTCTAGAAATTTGTTGCCAGGGAAGAAGAGTTCCCTGAGTGAGATTGTAGTTTTGGTGATAGTTTTGGAGAAATAAGTTATTTTTCCTGCTGTAAAGGCTTTGTGGTAGGTTACCTGATGTATTCTACAATTGTCTTTGTCTAGTGATCTGGTTTTCCGCCATTTGTGCTCTAGTCTTCATTCACTTTTTTTTAGATTTCAGGTCTAGTAAGAACAAGGGGTTGAGTTTGGGATTTCTGAAGTGACAATTTTCTTTGGGGCAAGTGTGTCTATGGTTTTTGACATTTTAGATTTCCAGTAGTCAACAAGTGTGGTGGTAGAATATGCTTCTGAGTTAGCTCTGGGGAATGGAAGGGGGCTAGTGAGATTCCAATAGGTTGTGCATTTATTTCAAATGAATTTCAAAAACGTGATTAATAAGTCTAATTTGTTTCATTCTGGGCACCAAAATGAATTGGGGGCCCCCCAAAGAAACAAACCTTATTCATTGCATTTGTTTGAAAAGCAAGGGCCACGGCCTAGGCATGACACCAGGGTCTTGGGTGAGGCCTGGGCAAACACCGGGGCCTCAGAGGAGACGTAAGCGCCCCCCTCGCAGGAACAATCACTTACCTAATCTGTCGAGTATCCAATGACAAGGGCAGGTCTAGATGCCTGGGCCTCGGCCTAGACCAGAGCCCAGGCACAGGCACAAGTCCTGATGCTTGGGTCTCAGCCTAGGCCAGGGCCTGGGCTGAGGCCTGACACCACAGCTCAGCGAGGAGGCTGGATCCCAATGCTAGGTCCTCCATCCAGACCCAGGCCTGACACCACAGCCTGGCCTGGAGGCTGGATCCTGACACAGGGATCGACCCAGACCCAGGCCCAATGCCAAGGCCCAGCCTGGAGACTGGGTCCTAATGCCTGGGCCTCAGCCTAGGCCAGAGCCCAGACCCAGGTCCAACACCGCAGCCCAGCCCAGACCCAGTCCCGATATCATGGCCCAGCCCAGAGGTCGGGTCCCGATGCTGAGGACCTGGCTCAGACTCAGGCCCAACACCAGGGCTAGGCTCAGATCCAGCAGACGACCCAATTTTGATGAATAACAGTGTACGGCATTGACATATTTCAAAATGGAGCCATCCACTGGGGTGAATGCGCCAGAGTTAATTAACTCTGGTGTGACTCCAGTGCAAGAAGTCAGTTTACAAAGAAGGAAAACAGAAGAGGACTGCTTGGTTGGAGCTCCGAGGCCTGGTCTCTGGGCCAGGGCCTGACCCTCAGCCGAGGCCTAGTCATCAGGATCCGGCCTCCAGGCCAGATCCCGGCGTCAAGCCTGGTTCTGGGCCTAGACTCCAGCATTGGGCCTGGGTCTGGGCAAGTCCTTGGCATCAGGATCTGGCCTCTGGCTGGAATGTGGTGTTGGGCCTGGGTTGTGGGCCTCGGCCTCGGCATCAGCATCTGGCCTCTGGATTAGGCTGCGGCATTGGAGCTGCAGCCTAGGCTGAGACCTAGGCATCGGGGCCGGGCCCCAGCATCAGACCTTGGTTCAGGTCAAGGCTATGGCATTGGGCCTGGGTCCAGGTTGAGGCCCCCCGACATCAGGACCCAGCCTCTGGCTGTACCGTAGCATCGGGCCTGAGCCGGTCTCTGGCTAGGCTGAGGCGTTAGTCTTGCCCCGGCTGAGATTGTGGGGATCTACCATGCTTTGGCTGGGGCCTAGGCCTCACCAGCGGCGGATCCTTACTAGACCAGAAAAATGGGGGCCAGGGGTATCCTGGCCCTGGCATTTTACCAGTTGGTGGTGGATGGGATAGCAGGCCTTGGGGAGGCCTCATGGTTTTTTTTCAGTTCCTTTTTTTTTTTGTTTTTTAATCTTTGATTCTTTTCTTTTTCACAAATCAAGCATTCCATGAATGGAAATTCATGTTAAAAACCCTCCCAAAAATGAACCAAAAATGAAAACACATTTTTTTCCCTGCACCTCCCTAGATTCCAATACTTGCAGGGCTAGTAGGAAAGTTTTATGGGTCAGGTTAGTTGAAAGGCCTGGACAGTTTTGTAGTGGTCATTTACGTATTTTTGTGGCTGGAGGCGATTGCATCTCTAGGCAAATTAGATGATGGTCTGCCCAGGAGAGAGGGAAAGTTTGGATGTTGTTGATTCTTAGCAATGGGAGTAGGTTACATGACCCATCAGGGCTAATAATTAGTTGGGCAAAACCAAGAGATTCTAAAGCATGGTCTAGGAATTCCTTCGCAGGTATAGAATTTGGATTGTCAGTCTTGATACTGAAGTTCCAAAGAAGAGAGTTCTTGAGTTTTCTAGGATGAATTTCTGCCATTGCCATAAAGAGATCTTGGAGGGGCCTCATGCTTGTTAATGGTGGGCAGTATAGAAAGAAAATGCCCCATTTGGGGTGGGTGTTTTTCTCTAGGAATATGGATTTAACCCTGTCCAAATTGTGGGAAAGAGTAGACTAGGTCAAGTGTAAGCTTATGTTACATTTACACTTCCAGTGCTGCCTCTAGCAGGGAGTACGACCCAATAGGGCCTTTATAAGTTATTTTGGGAGGAGAGGGAGGGGATTGGATCGCTGGCCCATTAATTTATTTTGATTTTTCCTTAATGATAGTGCTATTTAGCCAGATATCTTTTAAAGATATCTGAATAAGTATCTCATTATCCGGCTACACAAGGCTGGATAACAAAATACCTTCCCAGCTATATTCAAACATAGCTGGTTATGTTTTTGTTATCTAGATAAAGGTAGTTGGATAACTTTAGGCTGGTATATTCAACAGGATGTGTATCCTGCTGAATATATTGTTAAGAATATAAGAACATAAGAATTGCCGTGCTGGTACAGACCAAGGGTCCATCAAACCCAGCATCCTGTTTCCAACAGAGGCCAACCAGGCCACAAGAAACCTGGCCACAAAGAACCTTTGTGTCAGAGGTGGACCCTTGGACTGAGATGGGGTTGACGCCACCCGTAGGTGAGGATCTACGGGTCCCCACAGTCGGCAGGTGGAGTGGGCTGAAGGCAGAGGGTGCTGGAGCTTCACCTATACCAGCCCTCATTCCCCGCGGGTTGAGCTTTGGGTGCTGGGGCCGGCAGGACTTAGGTGGGCCTCAAAGTTGGTTAGCAAGAGAGGTTGGTTCAGCCCAGAGACAGCAGACAATAGGTGGCATAGTCCTACACTGGACTGGGTACGGTACTGGAACTTGGGTGCCAATGGAACACAGATTAGCTGGGGGCGCTCGAGCAAAAGTAGGCTGAAGCCTAATAAGTCCACGTCCAGGAAGTAGGCTAGAAGAGGCATCATTGACAGGCTTGGATCAGGGCCGGTGGCAAAATAGAGGTCATGGCAAGCAATGCTGAGTTCTGATCACGGAGAAATCAATAGTGTAGTCAGGTGTAGCAGAGGTCTGGGTCTTGAGATATGCAATAGCATAATCAGGCGTAGCAGAGGTCTGGATCTGGAGATAGGCAATAGTGTAGTAAGGCGTAGCGGAGGTCCGGGTCTGGAGATAGGCTGAAGCGTAGTCAAGCAAAGCAAAATTGATATCCATAGAGTCAGTCCAAAACATAGACAGGGCAGGAATGAGGAAGACAGGAACTGGGAATAACGAAGGTCTGGAACGAAGAGTAAAGAGGATTCTCTAGCAGAAATGAGTACTTGAGTAGCGAGGGAGACCTGTTGCAAAGGCAACGCTATGAAGCGAGGCCTGAGCTTAAATACACTGAAGAGTTTGTCTTTATCATCTGGGTCTGAGGCCAGGTTTCCGCCGCGGGCCCTTCTAAAGGATCAGCAAAGGGCGCGACGCGGGTAGTGGTGTCTCTCTGCGGACCACGCAGAGAGGCCCGATGAGCAATGGCATCTTGAACTACAACACTGGGGACCATGGCAGAGCTGGAGGCACTGGGGGCGGCCCGAGGTCGGAGCCAGCGGCCCACCACCGCTAGCGAGGAGGAACCAGGAGCTGGAGTCTGTGTAAGAAGGTGAGAGGGCCACATCGCGGGTCTGCCGTGGATGGCATGTGTTACATATATGTGACAAGTTATCCAGCAAACTTTAGCCAGATAACAAAAAACATAACCAGCTATGTATGAATATAGCCGGGAAGGCATTTTATTATCCAGCCATCTCACTCCCACTCAAATTTTTTTAACTTCTTAATTCTAAAAACAAAATCCTACATTTTAACAACAAATGGCAATTATGTAATGGTACAGACTGAGCCAGCCAGACATCCATACCTACATGTTTTAAATTTCAGACAGAAGATTCTTTGTATTGAATGTACTATTGTTCCCCTGAGGTTTGCATTACCACAGTCCCCAAATCATTTAAATGAATATTCCTGTTCTTTTCAGTCTAAAAGAGACAAGCGAGGTACTTGATCTAGACCTTGAATCATGATTTCACTGGTCTGGTATCTCTCGAAATTTTATGGAGGCATAATAACATCCCATAAAGGCATTTTGTATCTGCTGAATCAATTGTTAGGAGGGCTGATCCACTGGGAAAAAGCAGAAACTCAAGCCTTGTAGATGCTGGAACTCATCCACAATAAGCTAATGTCTGTTTGAGAAGAAATGTATCAGTGTACAGCATCAGTTTAAAAAGTATTGCTTTCATTCTCACAAGCCGAAAAAAGTATTAGCTCATTTTTTCAGCAGTCTAAATAAAAAAAAAAAAAAATATATATATATATATATATATATATACACACACACACACACACACAAAATCAATAATAATTACTGTCATAAATATCAAGTATCGACATCAGCTAGTAAAAAAATATTTAAAGATATTTATGACAGCAGTTATTATTGATTGTGTGTTTTCACTTTATAGCTACTTGTCTATCACATTTATAGCACTGCCATATTTTGCTACATATATTTACATATACAGAGAAAGAGAGAGAGAAAGATTCATTATTTCTTTAATTCAGTGGTTCCCAATGAAATCCTCTAACCTTTCCCAACAGTACAAGTTTTCAGCATATCCACAATGCGCATATATGAGACACACTTGTATATACTGGGACTGCAATATATGTAAATATATTTCATGAACATTCAAAGCCAGACCTGCTGTGAGAGGTTCAAGGTATGGGCTGAGAATCACTGCTTTAATAAATACCTTGCTCTTATAGATACTGAATTTTATAAAAGTACTTTGGGAAGGAGACTGGGGAAAATTCAGTTTAGATGACATCACTATTGTAAGGCAAAAAGAGACACAAATTTAACAGGGATAGAATGAGTAAGCCGTATACACAATTCAGACCAGTAGCTACTTTTTTGTGGTTACCTATTCAAATCTTAAGATGGCCAAGGAGGTTTGCACATGATAGACTACTCTATGTACTTGGCACAAAATTCAGACAGCACTTAGTGGAATCATTCACATCTTCTGTTTTTCTAATTTTATTTCACTTTCCTGAAAATGGTAGCAGACAGAGAAGTAAACTATATTTTTAGCTCTGAATGAAGAGGTTGAACGCAGTAGCTTAATTCTGCTTGTTTATATTTTTTTATGACTTCCAGTACAGAAATATAAAATAAAAGAAGTTCTTCATGATGTCTACCAATACATTTCTTTTTAAACAGGAGAAGCCGATAAGAATACAGGTATTTCAGTAAGATATGTCTATGTGACTCTTATATTTTAGTTCCTATTTTCTTTATCAATATTTCTTAATAAGAATCTGAGGATTCCAGGAAACTAGACCGTAGATCAAATTACTCTAAGCAAACCTAACTATTTCAACTAAGTTTATTTTCAACTAATAGAACTGGAAGCAAGGACAAGAGCTGGGCATTGTGTTCCAAACTATTTTATGGCATTTATAAGTTTTATATTCAGATTGGGCCGGATTTTAAGAGGTACGCACGAGTGTAGATTTGTGCACGCAACCCGGTGCGCACAAATCTATGTCCGATTTTATAACATGCGCGCATGTTGTAAAATCCGGGGTGGGCATGTGCAAAGGGGTGCACACCTGTGCGCGCCGAGCCCTAGGGGAGCCCCGATGCTTTCCCTATTCCCTTCCATCCCCCTTCACCTTCCCCTCCCTTCCCCTACCTAACCTGCCCCCCAGCACTACCTAAACCTCCCTCCCACTAACCTTTGTTCCATAAGTTGCGCCTGCCTCCGGGCAGGCGTAGGTTGCTCACCGGCCGAGTGCCAGTGAGTGATCCCCCGGCACGGCTGCTGTGCCAGAGGCCTCGGTCCTGCCTCCGCCCTGCCCACTCCCCACCCTTTTATTCAAGCCCTGGGACATATGTGCGTTCCGGGGCTTGCATGCGTTGCCGGGCCTATGCAAAAGGCTCGGCGCGTGCAGGAGCGGGTACTCGCGGTTACATGCATAATTTACATGCGTAACCCTTTTAAAATCCGCCCCATTATATATAGGGTTTCATTTTGCCAGAGGTCTCAGTCACATGGGGTTGGCTTGCAGGAAATATGCCTTTGACCTACTGTGTGGTAGGAGAGGCCACCCTAAACTCTCCATATATAGTTACAATTCCAGCCTCCATCACAGAATAAAAAATAGTCTACAAAAATCTCAGGAACCTGTAGCCTATGACACAATTTCTGGCAGAACAAATAGCTCCTGTACCATGCAGGGGTAAATCTACTATGAAGATGTCTACAGCCATATAGTTGCATTGAAGTAAATGCAAGCTTCTATCAATACCTCCAAATATTTTACATTTGCTTTGTATATTCTTCTATTTTACTCTCCTTCATCTTCTCTTTCCGATCCAAGTTGTTCCCTTATCTAGTCCCTAATATCTCAGTATGTTCTCCCATACCATCCATAAAACAATCATTAGAAAGGTCCCTGATCCATGTCGTCATACTGAACATTTGTTTCTTTCTTCCCCTTCTTATCACTTCTCTGCCCTGCCCCATTGACTCACATTATTTACCTTTCCCTTTCTCTTCTGAATTTCTCCAACTCCTTTTTACAACACTCTCTCCCAAATAGTGCTTTTTTTTTTTACTTGATTCTCTTTTCTATTTGTCTTCAAGCATTCTCATCCTACACATATACCGTTCCTCCCCACACACGTACATATACCTCTCTGTTATAGACCCTCTATTAGTGTCCCATCGTTACACGTCTGTGGCGCCTATGCACTAATACTGTAAAGAATATTTACTATGCTAGAAATTTAGAGTCCAACTTTCAGAATTGTCCGAGGTACACCATTTACATATATAAGCAGACCTGCAGAGATTTCTGTTAGTGTTTTATAAACTATGTGGCGGAAGCAACATAGTTTATAAATCTTAATTTATTTGGAAGCAGTTACCTGCTACTCCAAAGGTCGTAGCAGATTACAACATAAATATGCATAAAATAGTTATCACACACAACAAAATAAAACATAAAGCGAAGCATGATCAGCATCAAACATAGACCTAAAAAGCACAAAGGAAGGCGATCTATAACAGCCGTCAGGATGAAAAGAAAAGAATAGATGCCTGTAGTCTAAAATTAATCCTTTATTGAAGTGGAGACACAAGGGTAGCCCGACTCTGGCCGAGTTTCACCGTCACAAAACGGCTGCCTCAGGGGCTTAAATCAATCTTCTTGAGTTCATCAATCATAATAAATGAAAGATGATCGTATAGATCACTATATGATCTCTTATACTGCTCCGTTTTGCAATATTCACAAACATTGATCTCCACTTGTGAAGTCAAACATGTTTGACTTCACAAGTGGAGATCGATGTTTGTGAATTATGATTGATGAACTCAATAAAGGATTAATTTTAGACTACAGGCATCTATTCTTTTCAAACATAGACCTTGCATTGGACATTCAATTTATAATTACAAGGGATCTAATAAAATGGTAGTGTTAATTAGAAAAAGCTTTGTTCACATAGCCAATTTAAAAAAATGTTTTTTAAAGGCATTAGTGTGAAGGCCAACTTTTAAATCTATCCTTGGAACAGCAATTGTGCATGTAAATGAACACATTGAGATTAATATTAGTATTTTATAAACTGTGCTAATAAAATGTAGTGTACTTCTGCTCTAAAAGTATGTACACATGTTTCAGAGTACACATATATTTTCCATGCTATTAAAATACTTCCTCTACCCAGTTTATAAACATACATGGTAATAGGTGAATTTTAAAAGCCCTGCGCGCTCCAAAACTGGGAGATATGTACACACAAGTCAGGCCGGTGCATGCCGAGTGGATTTTAAAAGTCGCCTGAGAAATCGCGTATGTTACGTGCGTGGAGTACATTTCTGTGCGCTACCCAGCACGCAGAAATGTACACCCGCTTTTATAACATGCGTGAGCTGCCGCGCACATGTTATAAAATCCGGGGTCGGCGCACGCATGGGGGTGCACACTTCTGCACCTTGCGCGCGCCGAGCCCTAGGAGAGGCCCGATGGCTTTCCCCGTTCTCTCCGAGGCCGCTCCTTCGGAGGGAACTTTCTTTTCGCTCCCCCCCACCTTCCCCTCCCTTCCCCTATCTAACCCAGCCCCCTGCCCTATGTAAATCCCCCCCTACCTTTATTGCAGGAAACATGTGTGCGCTGGCCGGCTGCCGGTGCTCCAACCCCCGGCACAGCCGCTGTGCCAGAGGACTCGGGATTGCCCCCAGACTGCCCCCGGACTGCCGCCCCACCCTGGCCCCGTCCCCGGCCCACCCCTTTTTCAAAGCCCCGGGACATACGCGTGTCCCGGGGCTTGCACACGCCGCCGAGCCTATGCAAAATAGGCTCAGCGCGCGCAGGGGCAGGTTTTAAAGGCTTACGCGTGTAACCCTTTGAAAATCTACCCCTTTGTGCACAAGTAAAAGGTTTCTGAAAAGGGGCAGGGCATGGTCTGGACGGGGTATAGGTGCGATGGGGCCTGGCCAAGAAATGTGCGCGTAAATACTTATGCGTCCTGCACGCTCTGTGGTCCCCTGCTGCATAAATTGACTTCTGCTATGGAAGCATGTAAGTCTTAAAACAAAATAATAAATCTAGGTTAGTCAGCAGGGTTTTAAGGGTCGGGGCTAATAGAGAGAAGGGAAGCTATTAAACTAAGGGGTTTGGAAGTCCCTTCCCTTAACTGGGTGAACTGGGAGTGAACTGGGAAAACCAGCCATGGTGTCAGCATGCATGCCTTATAAAATTCCCCCACTTATGCAGTAGAAGTGGCATTTGTGCACACATGTGTATGTCCATTTAAAATTGTGCACACATGTAGGCACGTCCAGGCTATTTTATAACATGTGCACATATGCGTGTGCATGTTATAAAATGAACACTTCTTTGGACACGAGCCGGCAAGAGCACACATGTGCATCCACGGGCCAGTACTAAAGTTACCATCGTATATTTTATGTACAAAATTGTTATGGCGCTGAATGAATTAATTAAGACCAAGAATAATATGTAGAGGCAGGTATTTGGTAAAGTATGGACGTATACAAGTACATTTTCTAAGCCCGGTGTGCAGAAATCCTGGGAGATACGTGCGTGGCTGCGCCAAGTGCATTTTCAAAACGGCCCTGCCACGCGCATATCTTCCCAGTATGCGCAGAAGATCCGGGGGTTTTGAAAAGGGGTGGGCTGGGAGCAGGGTCTGGGAAGGGCGGAAGCCGGCCAGAAAGTGCCATTCTGCGCTGTCCCAGTGAAGCACGTGTCAGCAGTTGGCCGGCACATGGAACTTACTTCACCTCTTCAGATGACGTAAGTTCCACGACACAAAAAAAAAAAAAAAAAAGGTTTGTTAGAATGGGTTTAAGGGTCAGGGTGGAGAGGGGAAAAGGGAAGAAGGTTAGTTAGTTAGGGGGATAGGGAAGTTCCCTCCCAGGCCCGATCTCGTCGCCGGGCATGTGTTAAAAAAATCCCCCACGCAGGGGGGCGTGAGCGAGTGGGTGCACGTGTGTGCTCGGGTATTGGATTTTATAACTCACTTGCATCTTTGAAAATTTACCCCATAGTCGCCAGTTCACTGATACCTGCTCCAGTTTGTCCAGCCCGTCTCCAATTCTCCTAGATCTTCTAGTATTACAACCTGGAGCCCGACCATTTCATCCAGACCTCCCACCAAGATGCTAGCAAGAAATTAACAAAAAGGCATAGCAATCAGGACTCCCATGATATCCATATTACAAACAATGACACCTTATGCTGTCACTATAAAATATGTGGTTAAGAACATAAGAACATGCCATGCTGGGTCAGACCAAAGGTCCATCAAGCCCAGTATCCTGTTTCCAGCAGTGGCCAATCCAGTTCGCAAGTACCTGGCAAGATTCCTAAGTTTAATAGATTCCATGCTACTTATCCCAGGGACAAGCAGTGGATTTCCCCAAGTCCACATTAATAATGGTTTATGGAACTTGCCCAAACCTTTTTTAAACACAACTACACTAACAGTTTTTACCACATCCTTCTGCTAAGAATTCTAGAGTTTAATTTTGCGTTGAGTAAAAAAGTATTTTCTCCTATTTGTCTTAAATGTATCATCTAATAACTTCACTGCATGCCCCTTAGTCTTTGTACTTTTGAAAGTGTAAACATCCGATTTGCATTTACCCATTCCAAACCATTCATTATTTTATAGACCTCTATAGTATCTCCCTTCAGCCGTCTCTTCTCCAAGCTGAAGAACCCCAACCTCTTTAGTCTTTCTTCATAGGGGAATTGTTCCAACCCCTTTATCATTTTGGTTGCCCTTCTCTGTATCTTTTCTAATTCCACTTTATCTTTTTTGAGATGCCATGACCAGAACTGCACACAGTATTCAAGGTACAGTTGCACCATTGAGCAATATAGAGGCATTATGCTATTCTCTGTTTTATTTTTCATTCCTTTCCTAATAATTCCTAGCATTCCTAGCATTCTATTTGTTTTCTTTTCCACGACCACATGTTGGGCAGAGGATTTCACCATATTATCCACGATAATGCCTAGATCTTTTTCCTGGATGGTGAATGCAAATGTGGAATCTTGCTTCGTGTAGCTATAATATCATTCCTCTTCCCTATGTGCATCACTTGGCACATAGGGAAGAGGACATCCAATGGCACAATTCATTTGTGCCATTGGATGTCCAGTCTCACAATGTCTTCTTGCCTCACAGTCCTCTTGTGATTTAACAACTTTGAATAATTTAGTATCATCAGCAAATCTGACCATCTTATTACCATAAATATGTTAAACAGCAGTGGTTTCAGTACAGATCCCTGGAGCACTCCACAAGTCACCTTTCTCCAATGAGAAAATTGACCATTTAGACCTACTCTCTGTTTTCTGTCTTTTAACCAGTTCTCAATCCACATTAGAACATTATCTCCAATCCCATGACTTTTCAATTTCCTCAAGTTTCTCCTGAGTTACTTAGTCAAATGCTTTCTGAAAGTCTAGATACACTATATCAGCTGGTTCACCTTTATCTGCTTGCAAAGTGTAAATAAATGGTCATTTTATAACAAACTCCTCCTGACAATACTATGTTACAGTGTTACTGAATGTTGAACCTCATATAAAAACTATTGTTAAAGCCTTCTTCTTTAAACTTCAACTGGTCAAAAAACTATGTCCCCTGATGGAACCCCATGATTATCTCATGGTCCTTTAGTCACTCATGCTTAATAGCTTGGACTATAGTAACGCCCTTTATGTTGGGTTTCCTAACAATTCATTACACCCAGTCCAATTGGTTCAGAAAGTGGCAGTGCAAATGTTACACGTGCCATCTGCGGTAGACCCGCGGCACGGCCCCCTCATCTTTCTACAGTGACTCCAGCTTCTGGTTCCTCCTCCCTGGCAGCGGTGGGCCATCAGCTCCATCCTCGGGCCTCCCCCCATGCCTCCGGCCCAGCTGCAGTCCCCGGCATTCCCGATCCAGCCACCACATCCATTGCTTCTCGTCGGACCTCTCCAAATGGCCCACAGAGAGATGCTCCTTCTCAGCACCGTGCCCTGATAGTTAAGTAGGGACCACGGTGGGGACCTACCTGCGGCCCCGGATGATGATGTCAGCGGAGCTTCAGTATTTAAGTGCAGGCTCCGCTCCCTAGCTTTGCCTTTGCAACAGGTCTCCTCGCTGGTCAAGTACTCGTTGCCTCCTAGAGATTTGTCTCACTCCTACGTTCCTGTTCCTCATTTGTTCCTGGTTCCGGTTTCCTTGTTCCTGTCTTGTTCCATACCTTGGCTTGCCTACACAAACTTTGACTTTGCTTTGCCTGACCATGCCATTGAATCTCTCCAAGCCCGGACCTCCGCTTCACCTGACCACGCCATTGACTCTCTCCAAGCCCACACCTCTGCTTCACCTGACCATGCCATTGACTCTCTCCAAGCCTGGACCTCTGCTTCGCCTGACTATGCTATTATTTATCTCCCAACCCATACCTCTGCTTCGCCTGACTACGCTGCTGCCTATCTCCAGACCCAGATTTCTGATTCGCTTGACTATGCTATTGCCTATCTCCAGATCCAGACCTCCGCATCGTTTGACTGTTTGACTATCTCCGTGTTCAGACCTCAGCCTTGCTTGCCACTGCCTATGGATTGCCACCAGCCCTGGCTCAAGCCTGTTCCTCGATGCTTCTCCAGTTTATCTCCTGGACTTGGTCTACTCAGGCTTCGGCCTGCTTTTGCTCAGGCATCCCCTGTCTGCCTCCGTTCTTTTGGCGCCTGAGTCTCCAGGACACTACCTTGTCCAGTATAAGACTGTACCATCTCTCACCTGCTGTCTCTGGGCTGAACTGATCTCTACATTGACTACATACAGAGGCCCACTAAGTCCAGCCAGCCCCGGCACCCAAAGGCTCAACCCGCGGGGAACGAGGGCTGATATTGGTGAAGCTCCAGCTGGCCTCTGTTCATCAGCCCACTCTGCCTGCTCAAAGTGGGGACCCGTAGGTCCCTACCTATGGGTTGCATCAACCCCACCTCAGCCCAAGGGTCCACCTCCGGCGCAACAGCCAGTTTCCCCTTTGACAGCCATAGCAACAAATTCAAACTGGTGCTGAGGCATGTGATTTTGGGCAGGAGGTGGAGAGCGAGAATCCATATTTATTTTAGGGGGGGGGGGTAAGCTTGGGAGAGGGGATATTGAAAGGCCTGTACCTCTTCCAGAATGGGCTGAGAGGTGCCCTAAAAGTCCAAGATTCTTTTGAGAATTGCAAGCACAGATGCTCGGTTGGAGTGAAATGCTGGTCCCTTCAATTAGGGCTTGTTTGAACAGAAAAATATGAAATATAGCTTATGACATGCTTATGCTATCTTTAACATAGTTGTGAATATTACTTTTGGACACTGGGCATTAAAGACGGATATAACACTAGTGTTAAAACTGACAGGTAGCTCACTTGTTAGTTCTTAGCACTCATGTCAATGAAATAACTTAAAAGCATGATGATAAATGTATAAGGCATTCTGGGAAGGGGCTCCATACCAGTGCCTTGCAGAGTAGTGACCCTCTCTTAGAAGGGACAGGAGTACAGATTCTGTGAGCTAAGAACAGGGTGCATTCATAGGGCCACTAAGAGGATCAAATTTACAATCCACACAATAAGGTTGTGTTCCAAGCAGAATTAAAATTAATTGAATTAAAAGTTCAGCAGATATAAAACTCAAAGCAGTCTAGAGTAATCCAATCCAAAAATAAAATATAGTTATTTCCAAAATTCTCAAAGATCAATATGTAGATAAACTCCTATGCTGCTTAAGGTCACTCGGTACATTGGCTTCCCTATTATTCTCCCAAAATCCTTTTACTTCTTAGCTCCAGGAGAAAAGGATAGAGAGAATCCTTCTTTTGTCTCACAAATTTGCTCACAGCTGGCTGGTTTACCCAGGGCAAATTCTCTCAAGGCTTTCTGGTGGTAAGATCTGTTTGAGATGGCCCTTTGCCACTTGCAGAAGTGAAGCCCTCTCTTCCATGGATCAATGGAAGTCCCAGCACACCCCCCTGACTGCTCCTCCTGGCGCCCCAGAAGATGTCTTTACTGCTTCAAAATCTCAGTAGTGCTGGGACTCCTCCTAGTGACTCATGGAGTCACCATCTAGACCTACCCACTACTGGATTCCTTTTGGGAGATGGCATTGCCCGGTCACTCCTTAGTGACCACATTCCCTGAGATCGTCCCATTTCTGCAAACGTCCCAGTTTACACTGTAGCGAAGCCTGGATGGCTTTACACTTCATTTCTGCTCTCACTGTGCTTGGAGCTGGAAATGTTTAGGCTTCCGTTTTTAGCTGGCTCCTCATTACAGTTGTTTTCTACCTCTCTTTATTACCAAAGCATAGGTTTCAACCTTAACACTCATAACTTGTCCCAGATAGAGAATAAGTAAATGGGTATATGTAATTGTTTTGGCTTTCTGCATTCCTAGTTGGTTTCCATGAATAATAAACATGGTTGAGCACATTGCCAATTGTACGAATTACTACATTTTTTCTTTAACTAATTAATTTGCTGGATAGTAAATCTGACAGTTGTTACCAAATTCAGTATTGCAACTTTTTCAGTAGACTAAACAACCAGAAACAGATGATAATTTGTCATTTTTTCTTAAATCACATTAAAATAAGCATAGAGAGGGTCATTTTCAAATAGACCGAATAACAGTAAAGTCTGCGCATATAGGGGCAGATTTTAAAACCTGCGAGCGGGCGCAGATTTGTTCGCGCAACCTGGCACGAACAAATCTACGCCCGATTTTATAACATGCGCACACAGCCACGCGCATGTTATAAAATCCAAGGTTGGTGCACGCAAGGGGTGCACAATTGTGCAACTTGCGCGCGCCGAGCCGCACAGCCTGCCTCCATTCCCTCCAAGGCCGCTCCGAAATCGGAGCGGCCTCGGAGGGAACTTTCCTTCCACCCCCCGCACCTTCCCCTCCCTTCCCCTACCTACCTCGCCCCCCAGCCCTACCTAGAACCCCCCCCTTACCTTTGTTGAAGAAGTTACATGCGCTGGCCAACAGCCGGCCCGCGATCCCGGGCACAGCAGCAAATGGCCGCTGTGCCTGGAGGCTCAGGCCCCGCCCCGCCCCGCCCCCCCCCTGGACCGCCTACACCCCGCCCCTTTTTGCAAGCCCCGGGACATACGTGCGTCCCGGGGCTTGCGCGCGCTGCCAAGCCTATGCAAGATATGCTCGACGCGCGCAGGGGGAGGCAGGTGTAGGTTTTCGGGGGTTGTGCTCATATTTTACGCGCGCAACCCTTTGAAAATCTACCCCATATTGTATACACAGACCTTACCAAGTATTTTCAAAGCAAACTTAACGTGCATAAGTTTACATTGAAAATACTTGGATAATTGTCCGAGCATACACAAACATTACAGCATACAAAGTTACACCTGCTCTTTGGAAAATGTAACTTGTGCAATGTAATTTATGCACATGCTTTTTAAAATTAACATCTTCGTGCATAAACCCCTATCTCCTTCAAACCCCTCACCACCATCTGAAACACCTCTCTACAGTTCGCGTAAAGATATGCAGAAAACCGGGATATGTATGTACTGTTACACACACTGAGCCAGGGGTTATTTTAGTACAGCAATTTACAAATATAAAACACAGTTTTTTAAAAGCTCTTCATTTAAGAAACAAGCAGAGAAACAATGTATCTCTAAAAGGAGTACAATTGTAGTAGAAACAAATGACAGTATACAAGAAAAAAAAATGCCAACTCTGTTCAGCAAATATAATCAATAGGTACAAGTTAACAATAGATAGAAACGTGAATGTATTGCTCCAATAATAAGGTAGTAAATCACATCTATAAAGACATCAACCATGATGTGCTCTCATAATCCAAGTATCTGCCTCAAATTTTTGCATTCATAGTTACGTTCTTATGCAAACTAAAGGTCAGCTTCTCAATTAGTGCTATCTCTTGCACCTGTTTGTATCAATGCGGCATCAGAAGTATAAACTTCTAATGAGTCACAATGATAAAGTAGGCCACATGAATGAAGAGGCTACACAGTTTACACTAAGTATTCACAGTTGCATCCATCCACAGCTCCAGCTGTCTTTACATAAGGATACTTTGTGCGTAATTTTCCAGATTCACTTCCAGTCCTTGTCAGATTCAGTTCCAAGTGTTCGTTCCACTGTGTCACTAGGGCTGTCAAAGGCTCCTGTTCTTCATATGTCAATGTAATAGCCCTATGCAAGGGGGAAATTGTTTTACATCCCTCCTCAGCCAAAGCAGTGTATGCTGTACTAATGAGAGCCTTCTCCGAAACCTTGATACCCTCTGAGAGTTAGCAGGTTTAGCACGGATCTTATGAACTTCACGGAACCCTTCTCAAAGGCCAAACTCCCTCTTTAATGATTCAAAAGAAAGCCAGCCTTATCATCTCAGAGCTGTCTGAGGAACCAGAGCCCAATATCCCACCAGTCCACAGTCTCCTGATGTGGCTATCGAAATGCTAGGTTTATCTATGTGAGCAGTGAGAATAGCCCCTCATACCCAGCCACTTACCAAATACTTTCCATGTCTACACTTTATGTGCAATGATAGGACCAGACCATGACATTCTTTGCGCCTGTGCTGAGAAAGAAGCCAAAAATAATAAGAAGGGCAGATTCAGCCGCACCTGTCTCAAGAGAAAGCCATGGCTTTGTGTAATCCATGTTTAGCTTGACTTTCAAGCAGGCCAACATAGAAGACCAATAGTATCCTAACAAATTAAGTAGTTCCATTCCCCTGCCCAGTTTGACCCTCTAGAGCAGGGGTGGGCAAGTCCGGTCCTCGAGGGCTGCAAACCGTCGGGTTTTCAGGATACCCCTAATGAATATGCATGAAATAGATTTGCATAGAACTGAGGCAGTGTGTATGCAGGTCTCTCTCATGCATATTCATTAAGGATATCCTGAAAACCCGACTGGTTTGCAGCTCTCGAGGACCGGGATTGCCCACCCCTGCTCTAGAGGGTACGAGTTTCAATCTGGGAGCACGATTGTGACAAATACATCAAAATTAAATTACATTAAAATGCATTAAAATTAGCAAAGAATTTCATGGGGAGTATTATGAGAAGTTGCTGAAACAACTGAAACAAATCTAGGTAGAATGTTCATTTTCAGGACCCCATCTTACCCGCCCATAATGGTAGCAAATCATCTCACTTCTGCATGCCCTTTACAATACCATTAAGTAAAGGTACATAATTGGTTTTGTAAAGGTCAGACCAGTTTTTAGACTGAAATATCCCTAAGTACTTAAATCTATCTTGTGCTTGATTGAAGTGAGACAATACAAAACAATTCAGATTTTTGATAGTTGATCCTAATATAGTCATCTAGAACTTGCAAGAGTTTAGGGGCAGATTTTTTCAGATGGGTAAGGAACAATAGAACATTGCATAAAATGAAATCGTATGAGATACCCCATTATATTGCTTCCAAGGCCACAGAGGTGTGTGGTTGAGGCCTTCAAGGAATGCAGTGAATCCTCAGCCCTGAACGATTTCCTTTATTTAATTTATTTTTTTGTTTTGCAGATTTTTTTTTTTCAAGTCAGGCACTCAACTGCCTAATCCACTTGTTTACCCCCACAACCAGCAGCAGGAGTCGTGTTTAAGTGAACATCATCTGCTGCCAAGGGGACAATCTTGTCTTGTTCTGTTTAAAATAGGAGGTGTATTGGTTTTCTAGGGTCTGATGTAATATTTGTAGTGCTGCTCTTTCCTGGGTAGGGTTGTTGTTGAGTTCTGGGAGTTAGTGTTGTGTTGAAATGGCAGATTTGTCTCTTAGGGTAAACTGTATTCTTAGCAGGCTCTGATAGCTTTTATTGGAGCTATGTATGTAAGTCTTAACCAGAAATACCTTATGTGAGTTGCTGAGACAATATAGGACCTATCTTTAGATGTGAATGTCTCTGATCTGACATCTGAAGAAAGGTCTTATGTAGTTTTAAAAGCTTCTGTACAATATTTTTAGGTACATGTATTTTTTTTATTTTACTGGTATTTTAGACAGCCTGGTTTGTTTTGTTTTCTAAATAGATATACTGGTATTTTAGAGTCTTATGTAATATTGGCAGTGTTGCCTTTTCATAGGTATGGTTGTACTTTGAGTGCTGGCAGTTAGTGCTGTTTTTGGTATAAGCAGTTTACTGTATTGCAATTGTTTATTCATGACTTTCTGAAGGCCAAGCTCACACCCATTACATGTTACAACAGGCCTAATGCCATATAAGTTCCATGTGTCTTTGAATCTAGGGGAAAGTGGGTGAGGGAGTGAGACTGCTGTAGACTGGGGGGAGGGAGGGTGGATGGGCAGTGTATGTGCGAGGGGAAAGGGGACTGAGGAGTAAGACGGAATCCCCTGCTATAAATATCACTGAACACCACTGGTATGCAGAGAGGCATTGAATGTGAGACAGTTCCTGAGTATGTGTGTGTGTGTGTGGGGGGGAGGGGGGGGGGGGAGACAGAACCTCTGAGTGTGAGAGAGTGCCTTTGTATGAGTGTGTTAGAAAGAACATAAGAAATTGCCAATACTGGATTAGACCAAGGGTCCATCAAGCCCAGCATCCTGTTTCCAACAGTGGCCAATCCAGGCTATAAGTACTTGGCAAGTATCCAAAAACTAAGTCTATCCCATGTTACTGTTGCTAGTAATAGCAGTGACTATTTTCTAAGCCAAATTGATTAATAGCAGGTAATGGACTTCTCCTCCAAGAACTTATCCAAACCTTTTTTAAACCCAGCTACACTAACTGCACTAACCACATCTGCTGGCAACAAATTCCAGAGCTTAATTGTGCATTGAGTGAAATAGAATTTTCTCAAATTAGTCTTAAATGTGCTACAAGCTAACTTCATGGGGTGCCCCCTAGTCCTATTATCTGAAAGAGTAAATAACAGATTCACATTTACCTGTTCTAGACCTCTCATGATTTTAAAGACCTCCATCATATCCCCCCTCAGCCGTCTCTTCTCCAAGCTGAACAGCCCCAACATCTTTAGACTTTCCTCATAGGGGAGCTGTTCCATCCCCTTTATCATTTTGGTCACTCTTCTCTGTACCTTCTCTATCGCAACTATATCTTTCTTGAGATGTGGTGACCAGAATTGTACCCAGTTTTCAAGGTGTGGTCTCACCATGGAGCAATACAGAGGCATTATGAAATTCTCCGTTTTATTCACCATTCCCTTCCTAATAATTCCTAACATTCTGTTTGAAGTCGTCAGCTCAGTGTGCTGTGGAAGTCAAAAAAGCAAAGTATTATCCACTATGACGCCTAGATCTCTTTCCTGGGTAGTAGCTCGCTCCTAATATGGAACCTAACGTCGTGTAACTACAGCATGGGTTATTTTTCCCTATATGCATCACCTTGCATTTATACACTAAAATCCACAGATTTTAATAAGGTTACACGCACTGGGCCTATTTTATAAAGGCCTGGCGACGCGGGTCAAGCCCGGGGATGCTTCTACGTGCCGGGGCTTTACTAAAGGGGCAGTCCGGTGGCGTGGCGGGGCGTGGGCAGGGAGGGATGTCCAGGGCAGGGCGTGGGCGGAGCCAGATGCCTCTGACACAGTGGCCATTTGCTGCTGTGTCGGAGGATTGCGTGCCGGCAGGCTGCTGGCGCACACAACTTGCGCTTGCCCAGAGGCGCAAAAGGTAAGATAAACGTCGGGGGGGGGGGGGGGGTTAGAGTAAGGCTGGGGGGGAAGGTTAGGAGAAGGAGTGGGAAGGTCAGGCTAGGGGGGGGGGAACGGGGGGAAGGCAGCGTGGTTCGGCGCGCGCAAGGTGCACAATTGTGCACCCCATTGAGCGTGCCGACTCTAGATTTTATAACATGCGCGCACCTGTCATTTGGATGCCCTATTTTCCAGTCTCACAAGGTCCTCCTGCAATTTATCACAATCTGCTTGTGGTTTAAGCACTGAATAATTTTGTATTATTTGCAAATTTGTTTACCTCACTCATCATATTCCTTTCTAGATCATTTATAAATATATTGAAAAGCATGGGTCCTAGTACAGATCCTTGAGGCACTCCACTGTTTACCCTTTTCCACTGAGAAAATTGTCCATTTAATCTTACTTTCTGTTTCCTGTTTTTTAAATAGTTTGCAATCCACGAAAGGACATCGCCACCTATTCCATGACTTTTTACTTTTCTTAGAAGCCTCTCATGAGGAAGTTTGTCAAATGACTTCTGAAAATCCAAATACACCATATCGGTTCACCTATATCTACATGTGTTGTGCTGGTGGTGGACCCTTGGCCTGAGGTGGGGTTGACGCAACCCCACAGGCAAGCCCGACAGGTCCCCACCATTGGGAGGCGGAGCTGACTAAGAGACAAAGGCCAACTGGAATTTTGCCAATACCAGCCCTCGTTCCTCGCAGGTTGAGGCCTTGGGTGCCGAGGCCCGCTGGTCTTGGGGTAAATTGTATTCTTGGCAGGCTGTGATAGCTTTTATTGGACTATGTTAAGTATTATCTTAAAATACTGTACATGAGCTATTGAGACAACATAAGACTCATCTTTAGATGTGAATGTCTCTGATTTCACATCTGAAGAAGAGCCCTATGTAGTTTTGAAGCTTTTGTACAATATTTTTAGGTAAAGGTATTTATTTTGCAAGTATTTTTAGGCAGCCTGGCTTTTTCTGTTTACCTAATAGGTGGTATATTGGTGTTTTAGGGCCTGATGTAATATTTGCAGAGTTGCTTTTTATAGGTAAGGTTTTTACTGTTTCAGTGCTGGCAGCTAATGCTGTTTTGGTATAGGAGGTTTATTAAATTGTAATTCTTTATTCATGGCGATTCATTGTGTGTGTGTGTGGGGGGGGGGGGGGGGCTGGAGATGGAAGTGGAAAGAGGGCTGATGGAGCAAGACTGAATTCCCTACTATAAATGTCACCTCATGCCACTGCATGGCCACCAGCTGAAGGAGTCACAAGTCCTTGCAAAATTTCTCCAACCATCTTTGAAAAATCGCCTCTGGTGGTCCATGGGTCCTGTCCTCTCCCTCACCCCTGCTCACTCTGTCCAGACCCATAAATGTAAAAAAATGTAGCCATTTTGAAGCCCCCACCCTTGGTCTCATAACCATGTCCCCTTTTAAAAAATCCACCTCCCCCCCCTTGAGGATAGACCTCATACCCCAGGATCATCCCACAGCTTACCTCATTTGTAGAGATGTCTTGAGGGTGTTACGTCGGCCGGCCAAGGAGCCCGTGACCAGTCTCACTCACCCAACGTTGCTCTGCCGTAGCAGGAGCAGGGCCTGGCTCCCCAGCAATGAAGGGGAAATGCTCCTGATGCAGCTTTCCATCCACTGCCCTGCTTGCCGCTGGCATTCTTCAAAGCACAGCGGAGATGTGGTCACCATCTGCTTCCTGCATCTTGGCCCCCTAGATGCGCACTCACCTCCCTAGTTTATTTAAAGGGCCCATGGCAGGAAAGGGCTGCTGGCCCTTCCTGATGATGTCATCAATCTGGGACTATTGAAGGCAAGCTTTGGCAACCCCCGGAAGGCAAGCTGTGGCAACCCCCGGAATTGCATGAACTAAGGGGCAAAACTAACCATAGGACTACGGAACTTGCCATTTTCTTACCCCTGGACTGGACCTGACTATGAGTGTGCAGCCTGCCTCTGACCCCTGGACCGGACCTGACTTCTCATGTTGCCTGCTGTGGCTCCTGGACTGGATCCTTGTTGTTCCTTGTCTCACTCTATGCCAGGCCATTCCTGGGATCATCCACGCATAGGCCCACCTAAGACCAGCCAGCCCCAGCACTCAAGGGCTCAACCTGCGGGGAACAAGGGCTGGTATTGGCGAAGTCCCTGTTCGCTTCTGCTTCCCTTCCGGCCTCGCCTCCCGACGGTGGGGACCTGTGGGGGACTTCCTTTACAAGTAGCGCTAACCCTACCCCAGGCCAAGGGTCCACCTCCACAACAGAGGGTACAGGAGTGAGCCCTGCTTGCTTCTGCCCCACTGGTGCCATCTTGAAAAATGGCATTGGCTGATCTCAGGATTCCCTATGTCCATGGAAGCCAAAGAAGCACCTGTAGTCAGCCAATGCAAATGAGGCAAGAAAGTGTGGGGATTGCTCCTCCCTCTTGACACTCCTAGCAATGGAGTAAACTGGTGGGGGTGGGTGGAGTCCTGGGGAGTGAGGGAGCTATCTCCAGGGCTGGAGGCAGCACTTCAAAATCGGTTCTTTTCTCACATTTATGGATCTTAATGGGGCAGACAGCATAGGTGGAATTCAGGGAGGTTTCACCAGGGGATATTTTTTCAAGATGGTGGTGGTGGGGGGAACCTTTAAGCATTTGTCCCTCCTTTAAAAGATGGAAGTCTCTGGATTGCTGCAATCAGGAGCACAATAATTTTCTGACTTCAGGAATACAAGAAAAATTCTCACACACTTTACTAAACTGTGGAACTAGGTTTAGTAAAACCCACTGGAAACAAATTGCAGTAAAATAGCTGTTGCGTCCGTCGGTCGCAGACGGCTACAACCGCTCTGCCTCACCTTTCTTTTGCCTGTCTCTGCCTCCTTAGGGAAGTTGGTTGCCTCCAGTGCTGAGTGCCAAGTCCCGCGACGTCTCCAGCACAGCATGGGCATCCCCGTCCGCCATGCTTCTTCCTGTGGCCTCCCTGGGTGCGCGTGTGCACGTCACCTACACTTATCAACACATCATGACAGGAACCTCGGGAGCGTCCCCACCGCAAAGCATCAATACCTCCGGGTATTTAAGTTTCCACTTCACTCCCATTCAAACGAATTAGCAAGGACTTCACTTTGCTTCTCTGCCTATTTCTAAGCTGCTCGCTTGGATTTCTTGCTACCTTCCGGGGTACCTCACTCCTTTAGAAGCTCTGGGCACCCGCTCCTCGGGGGTCTCTCGCTTCATCTATCCTTCAGGGCACCACTCAAACTTAGACAACCGCTCCTCGGGGGTCTATCTTCTCTCTCAACAGGATTCCTCATCGCTACCAGGTGCTTGCTCCTCGAGGGCCTTGTCAGCTCAGGGTATCCTGCACCACGGACCTCAAGTCCCTTCCTCCATCCTGCTACCAAGGAAGACCTCCGCACTACTTCCTCTGTGAGTACCTCTATGCTCCAGTTCTCCACTACTACCTTACAGGTTTGGCTTATCCCGCTCAGCGGAAAACTACCAACCTTGCTACATCTGGGTGAGATCTTCTACATCTGAGACTGTCTGAGTATATTGGATTTCGCAGGACTACAGTGCTGCATTATTCCTAAGCAAGTACATCTACCTGCAGCAGTATAATAAAGGCTTTTCCACCTTCAGTGTCTGCTTTCTGAGTCTAGCCTATAGCTATGGTTACCCATGGGGCCCCACCCCGTGGGAGGAGTCATCACCACTCCGACCAGGAGTCCACATTATGCCACAAACACAACAGATTGCTAACTCCATGGACTTGGCTCAGCTCGCGGCCTTGCAGGCCATTCCTGGCCTAGCCCAGCGGATCACTGAGCAACAAAAGTCTCTGGAAAGCCTGGCTACTGCCTTCAATCAGTTACATGCTCAACTGAATACTTCACACTGAGTGAAAAAACTGTGGTACAGTGGTGTATAATGCATTAGATACTATAGAAAAAACACCCACTAGCAGGAGCTGGATAATAATATTGTGGATACCTCATATAATATACTCGGGCTTCATTTGAAATGCCTCAAAGTCAGGTGTGCAGTGTATTATATACTGCTTGGCATGTCTTTAAAAGGGCTTTTTGCGACTATGCTACACCATAATTTATAATCATCGGTAACCACCTATTTTAAAGCAATCAAAGTTATGCAGAAGGCAGAATGAATTAAAACTTATCTTGACAGTTTGATACTGTGAAATAACACCAGCCCAACCCGACACGATTCGTGTTTCGATGGCTTCTTCAGGGGTGGGAAGGCAACAAGGTGTCTGAAATTATAAACAAATAATTTGAATTTAATAAAACTTATCTTTTAAAGAGGACATCAACCGTCTCAGAGGTTCATCTAGAAAGTTACTTCGAATCACTGTCTTTCTGCTTGCAAGTTGCTGGTAATGGCTTCAGCTCAAATTCTGATAATTTAAAAGCTTTTAAAGCGCTTTAAAAGCTCTGACCTAACTAATGGCGGGTTGCTATCAGAATTTGAGCTGAAGCCATTACCAGCAACTTGCAAGCAGAAAGACAGTGATTCGAAGTAACTTTCTAGATGAACCTCTGAGACGGTTGATGTCCTCCTTTAAAAGATAAGTTTTATTAAATTCAAATTATTTGTTTATAATTTCAGACACCTTGTTGCCTTCCCACCCCTGAAGAAGCCATCGAAACACGAATCGTGTCGGGTTGGGCTGGTGTTATTTCACAGTATCAAACTGTCAAGATAAGTTTTAATTCATTCTGCCTTCTGCATAACTTTGATTGCTTTAAAATAGGTGGTTACCGATGATTATAAATTATGGTGTAGCATAGTCGCAAAAAGCCCTTTTAAAGACATGCCAAGCAGTATATAATACACTGCACACCTGACTTTGAGGCATTTCAAATGAAGCCCGAGTATATTATATGAGGTATCCACAATATTATTATCCAGCTCCTGCTAGTGGGTGTTTTTTCTATAGTATCAACTGAATACTTCTACAACTCCAGTGAAAGAACTGCTATCTCCGGTGGTGACTGTCAAGACCACCGTAACTTTATCTGTGCCTACACGCTTCACAGGTGAAGCACGGATGTGTAGAGGGTTTGTTAACCAATGCAGTATGCTTTTCTCTTTACAACCTACCCTCTTTCCCACAGAAGCTTCCAAGACCACTTACATCCTTTCATTACTTGAAGGAAGAGCCTTGGCTTGGGCTTCACTGTTATGGGAACGTGAAGATCCTATCCTGAATGACCTACCAGGAATTCTGAAACTATTCAAGTCTGTCATCGATGACCTAGCTCACCAGATCGTCACTGGATCTGCTCTGCTTAACCTCCAGCAAAGTAATAAACCACTTACAGACTATGTAATCGAATTCAAGACTCTAGCATCCGAACTACACTGGGACACTGGATGTTTGTGGGCTATCTTCATGGAGGGTCTCAACTCTTGGTTAAAGGATGAACTGGTGGCTTGTGATCTACCTGATACCCTTGAGTCTCTTATGGAACTGGCTGGGAGAATTGACCGCCGTATTTGAGACCGAACTCAAGAGGTTAAGAGTCCTCGGAAGTCCGCTTCGGGGGTTAACCATCCTAAACCTGTGCCAATTGCCTCGAGTCTACCGTCTGCTCCCCAAGAAGAAGAGTAGCCTATGCAATTAGGCCAAAGTCATTTAACTTCCAAGTAAAGATGTTTTCGCAAACGCATGGGATTATGCATGTACTGTGGCCAATCGGTCCATGCTGTCCAAACATGTCCCATCTGTCCGGGAAACTGACAGGCCTAGGATCTGCAGGAGGACTTCTCCTAGGCCTCACTTCTCCTACTCCTCCATTATCTCTACCAGTCTCACTTCTCTGCGGAAGCCTTGAGTTTCAGACCCTCGCTCTCATTGTCTCTGGGGCCGGAGGAAATTTCATCTTAAAGCACCTGGTAGAACATCTACTGAGTCTTACCACACCAATAGCTAAGCCATTGCTATTGTCTTCAATTCATGGAGAACCACTTCCTGAAGAAGTTTCATAATTACCCAGGCCATTGGCTTGCACATTGGATCTTTACACTTTGAATCTATTTCCTTCCTCGTATTAGAGAAGGCTATGCACCCGGTGGTATTTGGATTGCCTTGGCTACAAGATCATATGCCACAGTTTGATTGGGCTCCACTGGAATTATCCCAGTGGAGACCTGGCTGTCATGGTCGGTGTCTCGCAGAAGTCTCACCGCTAATGTGCATGCCCACTATGCCATCGTTACCTGGCTTACCTCCACAATACGCTTCCTTCTTGGATGTCTTCTCAAACAGGCCACAGATGTACTTCCACCGCAAAGGGTTTTTGACTGCGCTATAAGCCTGAAACCCAATACGGAGCCTCCGAAAGGAAGAGTTTATCCTCTTTCTGCTAATGAGACTAAGGCTATCTCCGCCTATATACAAGAGAATCTTCAAAAGGGATTCATCAGGCCTTCTAAATCCCCTGCTGGTTTAGGATTCTTTTTTTGGGTAAAAAGGATGGCACCTTATGCCCCTGCATCGATTACAGGGGTCTGAATGAAATTACCATCAAGGACCGGTATCCCCTGCCTTTAATTTCTGAACTATTTGACAGGCTTCAAGGAGCCAAGATATTTTCTAAACTGGATCTCAAAGGAGCCTACAACTTGGTGCGTATTTGTGAAGGAGACGAATGGAAGACGGCTTTTAATACCTGCAATGGACACTTCGAGTATCTCGTCTTGCCCTTCGGATTAAGCAACACGCCTGCAGTTTTTCAAAACATGAACGACATATTACGGGACTTACTATACCAATGCGTAGTAGTTTATCTTGATGATATTTTAATCTTCTCTCAAGACCTACAAACCCATCAAGAGGATGTCAAGAAGGTTTTAAGACGCCTGTGGGAGTATCTCCTATACACAAAACTGGAGAAGTGTGAGTTCCACAAGGAGTCTGTACCATTCCTGGGTTACATTGTTTCTAAGAACGGATTTCAGATGGACCCAAAAAAATTAGAAAGTATCCGGGACTGGCCTCAACCTACAGGCCTGAAGGCACTACTTCGCTGCTTGGGCTTCACGAACTACTATCATTCCTTTATCAAGAACTACTCCTCATTGACAGTCCCTCTCACTGCTATGACCAGAAAGGGAGCCAATCCCATCGATTGGTCTCATGAAGCCATATCAGCCTTCCTGACTCTCAAAGAGACTTTTCAAAAGAAGCCGTGCCTCAATCATCCAGACCCGCATCGCCCATTCATCGTCGAGGTTGACATATCAGACGTCATTGTGGGAGTGATTTTAAGCCAGTATAGTGAATCCAATGTGCTCCATCGCTGCTCCTTCTTCTCAAGGCGGTTCTCGCCTGCCAAAAGAAATTACAGAATCGGAGACAAAGAGTTACTCGCAATCAAGCTGACCTTTGAAGTGTGGCATCTTTGGCTGGAAGGCGCACAACACCAAATAGTAGTGTACACTGATCACAAAAACTTGGAGTATCTCTGACATGCTCAACGACTCAATCACTGCCAAGCAAGATGGTCCCTGTGTTTTAACAGATTTAACTTTCTTCTGAAGTACCGTCCAGGAGAGAAGAACATTCGGGCTGATGCCTTGTCACGATCCTTCTCCCCTCAGGATGTGCCAGACGAAACCCCGTCACATCATTGACCCTGGAGAGTTATTATTGCAGCCACTCATGTGGTATCCGCAGGGAAGACGGTTGTGGCCAGAAACCAAGAAAGAAGCTGTTGAAATGGGCACACGATTCCCGACTGGCCGGCCATCCTGGACAGAGTCGAACCTTAGCCATGTTACAGTGGCATTACTGGTGGCCAACCTAAAAAAAGGACGTACAAGCTTATGTGGGTTCCTGCACTGTTTGCGCCAAGCAAACCCACCAGCCGGACGCCCTTGGGGTCTATTACAACCCTTGCCAGCGCCAGATGAACCCTGGACACATATAGCAACTGATTTTTTCGTGGACTTACCACTCTCTAATGGAAATAACACCATTTGGGTCACCGTTGACCGCTTCTCCAAGATGGCACATTTTGTAGCTTTACCAGGTCTACCTTCGGCTGTGGAATTAGCGAAATTCTTCATCATAGAAATGAACATAGAAACATAGAAATGATGGCAGAAGAAGACCAAATGGCCCATCCAGTCTGCCCAGCAAGTTTTCACTTTTCTTTTTCTCATGTTACTCTTGGCTCTTAGTAACCTTTTGGTTCTATTTCCCTTCCACCCCCACCATTAATGTAGAGAGCAGTGTTGGAACTGCAACTAAGTGAAATATCTAACTTAATTAGTTAGGGGTAGTAACCGCAGCAATAAGCAAGCTACACCCATGCTTATTTGTTTACCCAGACTAAATAATTCAGTCCTTGTTGGTTGTTGTCTGTATATAGATCCACTTTTCTTCATTCCCCCTGCCATTGAAGCAGAGAGTTATGCTGGATATGCATTGAAAGTGAAGTATCAGACTTTCTCTCCTGCCATTGAAGCAGAGACCTATGCTGGATATGCGTGAAGTATCAGTCTTTCTCCCCTGCCATTGAAGCAGAGAGCTATGCTGGATATGCATTGAAAGTGAAGTATCAGGCTTATTTGGTTTGGGGTAGTAACTGCCGTAACAAGCAAGCTACTCCCTGCTTTTTAGTGAATGCAAATCCTTTTATCCACATTTCCTCTTGCCATTGAAGCTTAGAGCAATGTTGGAGTTGCATTAACCGTGTGTATGTTTATTGAATAAGGGTATTATCTCCAGGTAGTAGCCGTCATTCCCGCGAGCCACCCACTCTTCATTCACGTCCTCTAGACTTTATGGATCCACAATTTTTATCCCATGCCCCTTTGAAGTCCTTCACAGTTCTGGTCTTCACCACTTCATCCGGAAGGGCATTCCAGGCATCCACCACCCTCTCCGTGAAGAAATACTTCCTGACATTGGTTCTGAGTCTTCCTCCTTGGAGCTTCAAATCGTTACCCCTGGTCCTGCTGATTTTTTTTCCGATGGAAAAGGTTTGTCGTTGTCTTTGGATCATTAAAACCTTTCAAGTATCTGAAAGTCTGTATCATATCACCTCTGCTCCTCCTTTCCTCAAGGGTGTACATATTTAGATTCTTCAATCTCTCCTCATAAGTCATTCGATGAAGACCATCCACCTTTTTGGTCTCCCTTCTCTGGACCACCTCCATCTTGTCTCTCTCTCTTTGGAGATACGGTCTCCAGAACTGAACACAGTACGCCAGGTGAGGCCTCACCAAGGACCTATACAAGGGGATAATCACTTCCCTTTTCTTACTCGATATTCCTCTCTCTATGCAGCCCAGCATTCTTCTGGCTTTAGCTATCGCCTTGTCACATTGTTTCGCCAATTTCAGATCATTAGTCACTATCCCCCAAGGTCTCTCTCCTGCTCCGTGCACATCAGCCTTTCTCCCCCCATCAAATACAGTTCATTTAGATTTCCACTCCCCATACGCATGACTCTGCACTTCTTGGCATTGAATTTCAGCTGCCATATCTTCAACCACTCTTCCAGCTTCCTTAAATCCCGTCTCATTCTCTCCACTCCTTCCGGCGTGTCCACTCTGTTGCAGATCTTAGTGTCATCCGCAAAAATACAAACCTTACCTTCTATCCCATCCGCAATGTTGCTCACAAAAATATTGAACAGGACCAGTCCCAACACCGATCCTTGCCGTGCACCGCTTAAAACTGCTCTCTCTTCAGAGAGAGTTCCATTTACCATCACACATTGCCTTCTGTCCGTCAACCAGTTTGCAATCCAGGCCACCACCTCGGCACTCACTCCTAAGCTTCTCATTTTATTATCCAGTCTCCTATGTGGGTCTGTTTCAAAATGACATTGAGTGCTCTTCCTTGATCCAATTCCTTGGTTACCCAGTCAAAAAAGTCAATCAAATTTGTCTGACAGGATCTTTCCCTGGTGAATCCATGCTGCCTCTGGTCCAGCAATTCTCCCGACTGTAGATAGTTCACTATTCTCTCTTTTAACAGTGACTCCATTACTTTTCCCACCACATTCTCTACTGTAAATGGAGTTACATCTACTCCACTCCCCTCCAGTTTCTTGTTAACTAGCGACAGTCCTTCTCCAGGGTCCTCTTTAGTGAACACAGAACTGAAGTATTCGTTTAATATTTCTGCCATTTCTTCATCTCTCTCCACACATTGATCCTTTCCATCTTTCAATTTCACTATACCACTTTGAACTTTTCTCTTTTCACTGATGTATCTGAAAAATGTTTTGTCACCTCTCTTTACCTCCTTGGCAATCCTCTATTCTGCTTGACTTTTTGCCGTCTTGATTAATTTCTTCATCTCCCTCAGTTCTACCAGATATTCTTTTTTGTGCTCTTCCCTTTGGGATCTTTTATATTTCTTGAACGCTGTTCTTTTAGCCTTTATTTTGTCAGCCACCTCTTTTGAGAACCTTTGAGAATCAAACACATCTTCCGCCTTCATGGTATGTCTAAACATATCCTGTCCGACAGAGGGGTACAATTCACTGCGAAATTTTGGAGAGCCTTATGTCAAAAGTTTGACATCTCCTTGGACTTTACCTCCGCGTACCACCCTCAGTCTAATGAACAGACTGAAAGAATGAACATAACCTTTAAACAATTTCTACGCTCCTACGTCAACTTGAGACAGAATGACTGGGCTGAACTACTGCCTTGGGCAGAATTTGCTATCAACTCACATCCTGCTACATCTACGGGGTTTTCTCCCCTTTCAACTCGTCTATGGACGACAACCCTTCCTCCTCTACCGATTCCTTTATCAGTGGCTTTCTCCTGCCACACAGGCCACTGCGGCGGAGTTATCTCAACTTTGGAGACACACGAAGGATTTACTCCACAAAGCAGGACAGAGAGGGAAAAAGATCTATGATGATCGCCATCGAAAGGCACCACAGTTTCAGCCTAGAGACAAAGTCTGGTTGAGTACCAAATTTCTCCATCTTAAACTACCATCAGCTCATTTTGTACCTCAGTACGTGGGTCCCTTTGCCATCCTTCGGCGCTTGGAAACCTGACATACAGTCTAAACTACCTCCATCAATGAAGATACATAATACCTTCCATGTCTCTCTGTTAAAACCATTAATGCTCTCTGAGTTCTCCAAGAAGACCCCAGAACCTAATACTCTGGACATGGAGGATGACATTGCATACGCTGTAGATGACATCTTGGATGTTCGTAAGAGAGGTAAAACATGGGAATATCTCATCTCTTGGGAGGGCTCCGGACCAGACAAAAACTCATGGGAGCCTCTGGCCAACATCATGGATAAGGACATGGTACGTCAATTCCATCTTGCACACCCACGAAAACCCAGACCACCAGGAGGAGGACCTGGAGGAGGCCCTTTGAAGGGGGGTATTGTGGTGTCTGTCGGTCACAGATGGCTGTGACCGCTCTGCCTCACCTGTCTTTTGCCTGTCTCTGCTCCATAGGGAAGTCGGTTGCCTCCGGTGTTGAATGCCAATTCCCGTAGTGTCTCCAGCACAGCATGGGCATCCCCGTCTGGCCATGCTTCTTCCATGGCCTCATAGGCACACACGCGCACATTGCCTAAGCTTATCAACACGTTATGGCGGGAACCTCAGGGGTGTCCCCACCGCATGATGTCAATACCTCCGGGTATTTAAGTTTCCACTTTGGCTCCCATTCAAATGAGTTAGCAAGGACTTCCTTTGCTTCTCTGCCTGTTTCTAAGCTACTCACTTGGATTCCTCGCTACCCTCCGGGGTAAATCGCTCCTCTAGAATTTCTGGGCACCCGCTCCTCGGGGGGCCTCTCGCTTCAATCTACGCTTTGGGGCACCACTCTCTAACTTAGACAACCACTCCTCAGAGGTCTATCTTCTTTCTCTCAACAGGATTCCCCATCGCTACCAGGTACTCACTCCTCGAGGGCCTTGTCAGTTCAGGGTATCCTGCACCACAGACCTCGAGTCCCTTCCTCCATCCTGCTACCAAGGAAGACCGCCACACTACTTCCTCTGTGAGTACCTCTACGCTCCAGTTCTCCACTACCACCCCTACAGGTTGGCTTATCCCGCTCAGCGGAAACATTACCAACCTTGCTACATCCGGGTGAGATCTTCTACATCTGAGACTGTCTGAGTATATTGGATTTCGCAGGACTGCTGTGCTGCATTATTCCTAAGCAGTACCATCTACCTGCAGCAGTATAATAAGGCTTTTCCACCTTCAGTGTCTGCTTTCTGAGTCTAGCCATAGCTGTGGTTCCCACGGGGCCCCTCCCCGTGGGAGGAGTCATCAACCACTCTGACCAGGAGTCCACATTATGCCACAAACACAATAGCACAAAAATGTGGATTAAGAACATAAGAAATTGCCATACTGGGTCAGATCAAGGGTTCATCAAGCCCAGCATCCTGTTTCCAACAGTGGCCAATCCAAGTCACAAGTACCTGGCAAGTACCCAAACACTAAATAGATCCCATGCTACTGTTGCCAGTAATAGCAATGGCTGTTCCCTAAGTCAACTTGGTTAATAGCAGTTAATGGACTTCTCCAAGAACTTAGCCAAACCTTTTTTAAACCCAGCTATACTAACCACATCCTCTGGCAACAAATTCCAGAGCTTAATTGTTTGTTGAGTGAAAAATAACTTTTTCCAATTAGTTTTAAATGTGCTACTTGCTACTTCATGGCATCCCCCTAGTCTTTTATTATCCAAAAGAGTAAATAACCAAGTCACATTTAACTGTTCTAGACCTCTCGTGATTTTAAAAGACCTCTATCATGTCCCTCCTCAGTTGTCTCTTCTCCAAGCTGAACAGCCCTAACCTTTTCAGCCTTTCCTCATAGGGGAGCTGTTCCATTCCTTTTATCATTTTGTTCGCCCTTCTCTGTACCTTCTCCATGGCAACTATATCTTTTTTTGAGATGCGGCGACCAGAATTGTACACAGTATTCAAGGGCGGTTTTCACCATGGAGTGATACAGAGGCATTATGACATTTTCCATTTTATTCACCATTCCCAATATTCTGTTTGCTTGTATGGCTGCTGCAGTACACTGAGGAATGTGCATTCTTTTAAAACATAATAGAGAATGACAACAACATTGCCTATTTCATTTCATTTCATTGGAACCACAAACAAAAGAAAAGAAATGCCTAAATGTTGTTCTTTTTGTTTTGTATTAGTGCACTATGTTCCAAATTAGTGTACACTAATGACTTAGTGTACACTAACCACAAAATTAGTGAAAAATAAAAAAATAAAAAAAAAACATTTTAAAAATGAATTCTAGCAAAAAATGACACAAAACAGAAATGACACACACACACAAAAAAAAAGCACTGCACACACCTTATATATGGGCTCCTGAATCAGTAAGTAGCAATAGCTTCAGTGTGAAAGAAGATAACCAAGATCCCACTTTCCCAGAGATAAGATAACTTTTGGGAGTTTTGCCAATCTGCATAGGCCTTCTGTCTCTCAGCCTCCTCCAGCCTCAGCAGTTTCCTTGAGCTACTAACAAGAAACATTCCAAACGCAGAAATAAGAAGAAACCCAGAAAAATACATTTCCATCCAAGAGAAATGGAGGTTTTGGTACATAATATGACTTCAAACCTCTTATAACTCTAAGGGAGCACTCTAAGGCTGCCAACAGTACTAAGCAAACAGTAGAAGTGGACTCAGATCCAGACTGCTGTCAATAACATTGTGATTGTACACAGGGAGAGGAGGAATTCAAGCACAAGGGGAGAGATCTGAGATCAGTATAAGGCAGTGATGGCTAACCTATGACACGCGTCAGAGGTGACACGCCGAGACTTTTTGCTGACACGCGCAGCGTTTCGTGGACTATCGGGAAATTTTTTTTTAATCGGCTGCGCCGACCCCTTTAAAACTAGTTTTTAGTATCCCATCCCCCCCCTCCCCCCCCCCTCCCCAGTGCCCCCGGGGCGCAGCGACAGGCAGATAGGGCAGGGCTGCGGCCCGAAGAAAAAGATCACGTTTAAAAACGCGCTGATGCTCCTCCTCCTTCCTGCCTGTGCAGCCCCGGAAGTAAACGTTGCCGGAGCCACGTAGGCTGGAAGGAGGGTGAAGCATCGGCGCGTGCAGAAGAGGAGCAGCGCTTGCGTTTACGGGCAGCCGCGAATCCCAAGTCACAGCGGCCCGAGAAGAGGAAGAGGCCTGTAGCAGGGCTGCCGCAGAGCCCATCCTGCGACGACCCACGAAGAGGAGGCCCAGGGGTGAGAGAGAGACTGAGGGTCTGGAGAGGGTGTGTGTGTGTGCGTGTATGAGATGAGTTGAGAGATTGTGTGTGAGAGTGAGGACTTGAATGTTTGCAGAAACAGCATGTGCTTGAGCAAGATAGCATGTGGGTAGTGAGAGAGAGCCTGTGTGTGTGAGAGTCAGACAGCATGTGCCAGTGAGAGACTGTGTAGGAATGATTGTATGAGAGAGAGCATGTGACAGTGAGAGCCTGTGTGTGTGTGAGAGAGAAGAGCATGTGAGAATGAGAACCTGTGTGTTTGAGGGAAAGAAGATGGAGAGAAAAGAAACAGAAAAAGACAATATAAAAGGAATTGGCAAAAAAATAAGAAAGGGAAGGTGGAAAAAAAAATAAGAAAGGGAAGGTGGGAAAAAAAAGCCTGTGACCAACCAATTAGAAAATGAAGATCAGACAGCAAAGGTAAAAACAAAATAAATTACTTTTTAGTGATTGGCACATGTAATCTTTGGGAATGTGCAAGAATAGCACTTTCTCTATACGGAACTCACAATGTACGAGATCAGCCTGGAGAAAGTAGAAGCCCACGGGGCCTGCACAGAGGAGGCAGCAGAATGGGCTTCAGTGTCAGTAGCAGCAGTCGGCACCTCCCCAATAGCCATGCGGCAGCAATGACAGTGGCAGCAGAGGAATGTGAGAGGTTCTGAGGTTGCTGGCAAAAGAGAGGGGTGTCTGCCTTTAGTGTGTGCATGTGAATGAATGGGATTCTGCATGGGGGTGTATGTGTGTGAATACATGGGTGCCTGCGTGAGAATGAATTGGTGCCTGCCTGGAGGATGGAGCGGGAGTGGTGTGAAAATGAATGGGAGCCTGCCTGGGGTTGTGTGTGTGTGTGTGAACCCAGTGAGTGTGAGAGCATGAGTGTGTATGAGAAAATCCAGGGGAGTGAGAGTTTGGTGGGAGGGGTGGAGGGGGAGAGAGTGTTTTAATTGAAGATTTAGCCAATGAAATTCAGCAAAAAAAAGTCACTAAGCAGGTAAGATAAATAATTATTTGTTTTTGCTTTATTAATAAATACAGAACATATTAAAATTATAACTGTTATTAATATTAGAGCTACAAATATCACAAAATTATGGATTTTTCTAGAAGTGACACACCACCCGAGTTATGCTCGGTTTTTTTATGAATTTTGACACACTGAGTGCAAAAGGTTGGCCATCACTGGTATAAGGCATTGTGCCAGAGGTGCTCCACACCAAGAACAATTTGCAGCCCCGAGTTAAATAATCCTGACAGAAAATGTGCTGCAGGAATTAGAAAAGGTTTTGCCGTCTCAGCATGATAAGCGCTTCAATATATACGTTTAGATAATAATGTCTTATAGAGTCTTATAGAAAGTATAGGATATTGCGCTTGAATGATTATATTATGATCTGTAATCTACTACAGAAACAAGATCCAAGAGATTCACTGACTGATTGCAATCTTTTTCAGCAAAATATCTGTCAGTTTTTCAAGAAACAATGGGGGCAATAATATGAGGGTAACTGCATGAAAAATGTGGTTTGCATATTGCGCCCCTCACCCCAGCATGCGTAAAAGTATACACACTGTCTGCAACGCGCATACGTTTACCTATATGAAAAAATGATCGGGGACAGGTTGGGGAAGTAAAAATACACATGGAGATTTCATTTTATGCTTTACACACATGTACCGTCATGTGCATACTCTGCAACTGATTCAAGGAAGATGCAAAGTTTATTTTATTTATTTATAGAGATAGAACTCCCACCTTTTCATTGGCAGCTTAAGGCGAGTTACATTCATGTACAATAGATATTTTTCTATCCCCAGTAGATATATTCCTGAGAGGCCTATTTGCTAAGGTATGACAAAAATATGCCTGTTACCATGCATTGTTTGATGGAAATACCACATGTTATTTGTCTTATTTTTCATGTCATTTATCAAAGATAAAGGGAGCATTTAGTGCTGCAGTAAAAAAAACCATGAGATGAGATAAAATATTGTGCAATGCAATAAAATACCTTGCGATGTGTTAAAGGCCAAATATTGCACTTTGCTATAAAACACTACAGTGAGATAAATAGATATCTTGCTGTACTTTTTCAAACATATATAAACTTGACCCCAGCATCTGCTCCTTTGCCTTACAGGAAAAAATTCTGCTAGCAGCAAGAAATTGAAGGTGATCTTCTGGAGGTTTGTCTGTCCTATTCCAGCCAGGAATGACTGTGGAAAGAACTATAGGTGGTGTGGAGAATGACTAACTAGTAATTTTTATTTCATTTCAATAAGAAATAGCAGGAGCAGAGGAAAGCATGGTGCAGCTGGCCAGTGACACCAAGGAGTTACAAGAGATTTAATTCATTAAATGATTACATGCTGTTGCGGTTCCGGTTGCGACCCTCACGACCAGGTCCTTACCTCGCCTCCCCGGGAGTATCAGCAACAGGCCCCGGGATTTGCTGGGCCTACTCGGCCCTCCGCGGCGGCGGCTCCACAAGGCAGACGCCGTCGAGGTCCGGGATTCTGGCTCCGCCCTCTTAGGCACGCGCGCGCACAGAGGGAACCCTTTTAAAAGGCCTCTGGCGTGAAACCGTGGCCAGCCCTCAACGATGACGTCAGACACCGGCAGGGATTTAAACCTAGCGTTTGACCGAAGATCCCTGCCTTGCAACGTGATCAGCTCCTGTGGTGAGTAGCTAGTTGCAGTTCCTGCTTCATCTGTTCCTGTCTCCAGTTCCCACCAGCTTCGGATCCTGTTCCTGTCTTCTCTGAGGTTCCTGCTCCTGTTCCTGTATCTGGTCCTGCTGACTTCCTGGTGCCCGGTTCCTGACTCCGCTCCTGCCTCTGCTTCTGGTTCAGTCTGCTGTTCCAGTTCCAGTCATCTCCTCCTTTGGATCGTCTCCCTGGTTTTGACTTCTGCTCGCCTTCTCATACTCCTGATTTCCGCCCGCTCCACTCCTGATTGCCGCCCACTCCACACCTGGATTATCTTCTTGCTACCATTCTTCAGCTCAGGTATTCACCTAAGTCCCAGCGGTCCGGATCCTCACGGGCTCCTCCTGGGGGGATCTTGGACTTCCAGGGTGAAGGTTCTTCTGTGTCTTCTGTCTCTGAACCGCCTCCCGGCCATTCCATCTCTGCGGAGTCCACCAGTTCTTCTCCGCACGGCCAGCCCAAGCGTCCACATTCCTAGTCACAACAGTTTGCAAGGCCATAGACCTGGTGGACATCTCGGGCCTTCAAGCCATTCCCGGAATGGCCCAGCGCTTACAGCAGCAACAACACTGCTTGGACATTTTAGCTGCCACTGTCGAGCTTTTGGCAAACCGGCTGGACGCCACCCCCCCAGAGCCACCCCTCGTGCAACCTCCAGCTCCGGTGGTGAGTGTTAACACACCAACTCAATTACCGGCTCCATCCCACTACTCAGGAGATGTGAAGGGCTGTCGGGGGGTTTTGAACCAATGCTACATGCGGTTCTCCCTGCTACCAAGTCAGTTCCCTACTGACTCTGTCAAAGTGGCTTATATCCTCTCCTTACTGGATGGGAAGGCGCTAAGTTGGGCCTCCCCTATGTGGAAGCGGAGTGACCCCTTGTTGAATAATTTGCCATAGTTTGTGATGAACTTTAAACAAGCCTTTGATGAACCCGCACGCATGGCTACTGCCACATCTGAACTCCTGAAGCTACACCAAGGATCCCACTCCTTGGAAGACTATGCAATAGAGTTTCGCACCCTCACACTGGAGGTAGGATGGCACGATGATAGCCTGCAAGGAGTTTTCCTGAAGGGCCTATCAGCTCGGATCAAGGATGAGTTAGCTGCCAGGTATATCCCTGATGAACTCAATGGAGTAATCGACTTGGCTGGGCGAATTGACTGTCACCTTCAGCAAAGGGCAAGGGAGGGACGACCACCTCGCCGGATGGTTCCTTTGGCGCCCGTTTTTTCCAGACCCATGACGTCCCCAACAGTTCTAGTGCAGCACATTCTGAAGCAGCAAAGGAGGAGCCCATGCAGTTAGGGCGTATGCCCTTGACTGCAGAGGAGAGACGACATCGTCGAGCTTTAGGGCTATGTCTTTACTGTGGCAGCAAGGGCCACTTTCTAGCCCAATGTAAAGAGCGTCCGGAAAACACCAAAGCCTAGGCTGTACAGGAGAGCTACTCCTAGGCTGTGTTAATTCTGCTCCTCAATGTACCATACCTGTCACCCTGGAATACCTGGGAGGTTCTTTTGAGACCCTTGCCCTCATTGACTCTGGGGCAGGAGGGAATTTCATTCTCTCTGATTTGGTGCATCAGCTTCGGATCCCCACTCTTCCTCGGGTTCCCCCACTGCGGATCACCTCTATTCGAGGGACAGTTCTTCCTGGAAGTATCTCAACCTCTTTAGTTCCTCTTACCCTCTGTACCGGAGTTCTACATACTGAGAGATCTCTTTTTGATACTGGAGAGAGCAGTACATCCAGTTGTACTAGGGCTTCCGTGGCTGCAGCAACACTCTCCAGTGATTCATTGGAACACATTACAAGTCGCGCAATGGAGCTCCTTCTGTTTCGCTAACTGCCTCAAATCCCCATGCGCTCAATGTGTGACTTTGCTAAACACTTCCGTTCTGCCTCCCGCGCCTTACACAAAGTTAGCGGAAGTATTCTCCAAAAAAAAGGCGGAGATCTTACCACAACATCGCCCTTTCAACTGTGCCACAGAACTGTTACCTGGAACTACGCCACCCCGAGGAAGGGTTTATCCTTTATCTCTACCAGAGACATGAGCTATGTCAGATTACATTGCTGAGAATCTCGCCAAAGGGTTCATCAGGCTCTCCAAGTCACCTGCAGGGGTGGGATTCTTCTTTGTAGGGAAGAAGAATGGCTCCCTGAGACTTTGCATTGATTACAGAGGTCTAAATGCCATTACCAAGAGGGATCACTACCCTCTCCTGCTGATCCCTGAGCTCCTGGATAGATTACAAGGAGCTAAGATCTTCACCAAACTTGGTCTGTGAGGTGCATACAATCTGGTCCGAATCCGACCCGGAGATGAATGGAAAAATGCTTTCAACACTCGGGATGGGCATTATGAGTATCTAGTGATGCCATTTGGACTATGTAATGCCCCAGCAGTCTTCCAGCACCTGATGAATGAAGTACTCCGTGAGATGTTATATTCTTCAGTCATAGTGTATCTAGATGACGTTCTGATTTACTCCCGAGACTTGGAGTCTCATCGTCAACATGTTAAACAAGTACTACAAGTTCTCAAGGACAATCATCTCTATGCAAAGCTTGAGAAGTGCATGTTTGAGCGGGAGTCTCTTCCTTTTCTAGGATACATTGTTTCAGCAACGGGATTCCATATGGACCCTGAAAAGGTGTCTGCCATTAAAGATTGGCCCCGTCCTTAGGGAATAAAAGCCTTACAACGATTTCTTGGATTTGCAAATTTCTATAGACACTTGATTCCTCAATATTCATTTAAGGTGGCTCCACTTACTGCGCTTACTAGGAAGGGGGCTGATGCCATCAACTGACCAAAGGAGACCTGTCGGGCCTTTGAAGATCTTAAAGAGGCCTTTTTACTGGATACATGCTGACACCATCCAGATCCGCTCCGACCTTTTATTGTGGAGGTGGACGCCTCCAACATAGTGGTAGGTGCTGTGCTCAGCCAAAGCTCCAGTTCGGGAAAACTACTGCCTTGCTCTTACTTCTCCAAGAAGTTCTCTACAGCTGAATGTAACTATAGCATAGGAGACAAAGAACTCCTAGCAATTAAGTTAGCCTTCGAGGAATGGAGACAATGGCTAGAGGGAGCTAGTCATCCTATCACAGTTTATACGGATCATAAAAATCTGGAGTTCATGTGTCAAGCACAGTGCCTAAACCCCAGGCAAGCTCGCTGATCCCTCTTCTTCAATCGCTTCAACTTTGTATTTCGCTATCGACTGGCATCTAAGAATATCCAAGCGGATGCCTTGTCTCGAACCTCAGAGTTGGAGGGGGAGCTCCCTCAGTATATCCTAGATCCAGCAAATATCAACTTATCTAGTACCATTGTGAGTGCTCTTGGAAGGACAGTCGTTCCACGATGGAGTTGAAGGAGAGTTTTAAGTTGGGCCCATGACTCTCTCACTGGTGGCCATGCGGACCGAGAAAGGACGTTAGACCTTTTCAATCGCTATTACTGGTGGCCTAACATGAGGCAAGATGTTCGCACCTATGTCAGCTCATGTCCCACTTGTGCAAAACAAAAGTGTTGTGATCCTGCCCGCGAGGAGCACGGGCAGGTTCTTACCTTCATGCGGCCAGTCGTGTCGCTGATGCTATTCTCTTCACAGTGGGCCTGCTGCCGTCGCTGGGTTCTTCCCCAGCTGCCTCTGGTCCTGCGTGGCAGGGTCAGGCCACCGGGAGCTCCCTCATATGGCTGGGGACTGCCGCTGCCGCTCCTGCTTCCCCGAATCAGCTGGGGCCGTCCTCGCAGCTGTTTCCACGAGGCTGGGGTCTTCAGCCATCAGGGAGGCCGTCCCTGCCAGTGCCTGCTGTAGTCCGGGTCCTCGCCCGGCAGGCAAGCTGTCCCTGTCTGTGCCTGCAGCCACCTTCAGCTCCCTGCTCTTCCTGCAGCCTGCCATCTCTCCAGTTCAGGGCAGGGCTGCTCCACTGCCTGCCTTGCTCCTTGGGCCTTCCACGTGGCTGAGGATGCCAGCAGTTTCCAGCTATCTCTTCTCCCAGCTCTCCTTAGGCGCGGGCGTGCGCCTCTCTCCAGCTTTTCAAGGGCCAGCCAGGTGTGGCCCTCTGCTGAACCCTCCCTGAGCGTTGTCCTCTTCAGCCCTACAAAAGGGCTCAGCGTCCATTCCAGCTTTGCCTTCGCAAGGAGTTGGTCACTCCTGGGATCCTGCTGTCCTTCGCTCCAGGAGTCGACCTTGTTCCAGCACTTCTTCAAGGTCCTGTGTTTCCCATTCTTCGTTGGAGCTCCTCGTCTTGTCTTCTTGTCTACGTTCCAGTCCTGTTGTTCACCTGCTGTTCCAGATGTTCGTGTTCCAGCCCTAAGGTCTGTCTCCTGATCCAGTATCTGTGTTCCAGTCCAGATGTTTGTTCCTGATGTCCGTGACCCAGCTCTGATGTTGCTTCTCCTGATCCTGATGTCCGTGATCCCATCTTGCCCTCCTGAAACCCTGGTTCCTCATTCCTGAGTCTTCTGTACGCTTGGTACCCTCGCGGCAAGCCATGTCGTGGTCTATGACCAGCCCCACGGAGGGCTGAGTAGGGCGCTTCATGATGCAAGCCTTGTACCTTGTTCCTGAGTCTTCTGAAAGCCTAGTGCCTCATTCCTGAGTCTTTGTCTGTGCCTGAGTCTTTGTCTGTGCATCCCTGAACCTCGTTCCTGAGTCTACGTCTGTGCCTGAGTCTACGTCTGTGCATCCAAGTACCTCATCCCTGAGTCTCGTGTGAATCTCCATGTTCCGGTCTCCGCTGCCCTGGCCTCCATTCAGCCTGCCGCTTCTTGCCGTACCCTGCAGCAGGTCCGAAAGGGCTTGGAACGGTCGGAGGACTGTTCATAAGACCATCATTGTGTTGTTGGTCTTCCGAGGTGTGCAGGTCTGGAGGAGGGTCAGTATCTCCAGTCTTCAGTCCAGCCTCGCTCCCATTCAGCCCATGCTCGGGCATGCCTCGCCTACTGCAGCACCTCTTCGGAGTTCCTCTGGGGTCGAGCCATGACCCAAGAACACACATCTCTTGAAATTTGAATGTACCCACTGTGAGGAACAAAAGAAAGGCGTGACGAGTAAAACAGAAGAAAACATGGGCAGCAGAATTCTGGAGAAATTGAGAGAGTTAGAAATGCTCAACAAGGTTGTTATGCTGTCCAGGTGAGAGAAGAGGAAAGGATGAAGAAGATGACAAGCATGACAATGAAAGAGGATTGGTTATTGTATATACTGCACAGCAAATCCAAATTAACAGGGAGGTGCACAGATTAGATATGTGACTGTAGACGGAAAGAAAAGGGGCAGTGGTTATGCCAAGACTTTTAGTAGAATCAGATAGACTGTGCGGTAGGAAATCAACAGAGGGAAGGCTTTGGAGGAAGTAAAGATTATTAGGAGAAGCAGAACAAGTATCAGTGGAGGCTATCAAGCAAGTGTCAGAAAACCTGAACACATCCAAGAGGTCATGGCTGAAAGACAGGATGAGAGCTGTGAAGAAATAAATGGGGAAGGGTATGAGAGTGAGAGAAAAGTTTGAGTGCCCTCAGTGATAGAGTGATAAGAACTACCAAAGGAGGAATTGTTAAAGAGTGAGAGGAACAAGAGAGGAAGGAATCACAGTAGTAGATATTGATAAGTAAAGAAGGGGTTAGAGAAGTAAAAGTAGAAGGAGGCAAGAGTAATGCCTGAAAACCAAAAGGAGGCACAAGCAGATAGAAGAATATGGTGATCTGCCATATCATAAGTCTTTGAGACATCTAGGAGAGGTATAAATATGTATCCCACATCAGATGACTTAACAAATTAGCTTTCACAGAAGGGCAGTCAGTCATCACTTTGTTTACAGCAAAGTGCACTCAAAGTCTGAGAGTTACTTTTCCAGTGTGTGTGGTACATTCAAGTGTGAAGTGATCATGTTCCCTCATGAGAGAGCCATCTGTGTTTAGATACAGTTTATTTGGAGTGAATTATTTCTTCTCATGCCAGTAGGATGATTCCATTGCCTGTTTGGTTTGTATTTCAAGTCCCTTAAGTGTCACAGCGATGAGAAGTCATTTTGGCTGTATTTTCACATTTCAAAACAGGTGCCCTTCTGGAAATGAAATAACCTAAAAGGAAAAAAAAAATAAAAACAAACACCCCCCCCCCCCCCAAGAAATGGAGATTCTCTAACATTTTCTTCAGTGAATCAATGAGTACCCTTGTCCAGGAAGAGCTAGAAAGTTTAAAACATTACTGTTTCCAAAACACATGAGCAAACTCTGTGCACCAATTGCTTAAAGCAGAATTTCTAGCTAGATTCCTCACAATATCAACATTCAACTGTTTCTTAGATCTATTATTTCATGTCTGGGTCTTTCTCCTGGGTTTTGTACAGAGACAGAAAGTGTGAAAGTAAAGAGCAGTGTCTCTGCAACTGCTGTATCAAGGACACTTATCTTTCTCTCTGATACACTGAAGAACAGAGAATATTATCATTTTATTTTTACCCTGTTAGATAGACACAGTTTTAATAAGCCTTCAAGACTACACTGAGGGAATATTACATTGTTTAGATACATCTTTGGAAGAATTTCATGTATGGAGCAGTCAGTCCTTCCCTGTTTTATTTTAATGTACAGGGCAGGCAGGGCCACATCTCTAGATGCCCATGATAATGTGGGCACCAGGCTTAACCTTCCCTGTGCATGACAGTTGATGGTATGGGATTCAGGTAAGGCTGTTGGGCTGGGTCCTTGATGCAGTGCAATTTCAAAAGATATTTAGGTTGTTCTTGGGCCTGGATTGGTTGTGTCCCAGTGCATCAAGGGAAATAGGGGTGGTCCCTAGGGACTTGTATAAGGGGCTGGGATCGTTGTGCTAGCCTGCCCTTTTGCCATACAGCATTGCTTTGCATTTGTTCTGTTTTGCTTGGCTTACCACTGTTATGCCTCTTAAGGGAAAACATAGAGTGGGTATGTCCATGCAGGCCTCTTCGGAGACTGAGTTGCTGTCGGTTGGGGATATGTCGGATGGGTGGGAGTCTGGCAGCATGCATGTGGCTGAGCAGGTGAACACCGGTGCTGTCTTGGTAGGAGATGTGGTATTGAAAGGGGGTGGAACGCTGATGGCGTATATGTGGCAAGTTGGCATATGATGCGAACTGAGGCAGGGTGGTGCTGTGCGAGCTGGAGGTGTTGAGCAGTCAAGTGAGCCAGCATCATTATCAGCATTTTCAGTGCAGCGGCTCAGTAGAAGTCGTGATTGCAGTAGTGCAGCTGGATGGAGCAGTGATCAGGTGGAAGCGGCAGGATGCAATAGCAGTAAGTCCTTGGGCAAGGTGCCGGGGACGAAGTGAGTAGCGTGCTGTGCTGTGCAGGTGGGGTGGTAGGTGGGGCCACCTAGATGGGTCAGCTTTGGTGCCACGGGATGCGCACAAGTATAGATGGGGCTGTGCTTTTGTGTGTGTGTACATGGGGGTCAAAGTTTGCAGGGGCATCATGTTGTTCCATTGGCTATTGGGATCCTTGCTCAACCACATATTCCTCAGCCTCCTGCAAGTGGATCCGGATTGGTTGATAACGGTCAGGCCTTGGTACATGCTGTGGGTGGTACTGGGGGGAGTTTTATTGATTCTGGGCTGAATGATAGTGTGGCACTGACTGGGTACAATGTCAAATGCTATTATGGCTGGAGCCTATTCAGGATTTCAGATTCCTGGCCTTTGGGCTGGGAATACTGGAGCGGGCTTTCCTTCATTGGGGGGGGGGGGGGCCTGGGGCACAGATTGACTCATTTTTTCCAAATTGAGGATATATTTCTGGTATGTTGGATATCCAGGCAACATTAGGGGCAGCTGTGGGGCAGCCTCAGGCTGCTGGTGTAAGTTATTGGCAGGGAGTTTGTCCTAGTTGTGGTAATACTGGTAGCTTTTTGGGGCATACCTGGGGGTTCTTTTGGGTGGGATGCTGGTTTTCCTGTGAGGCATCCCAATAGTTACATGGGGCCTCTTGGCATGGGTTATAATTCTGTTGGTTTTTCCGGCAGAAGGGCAGAGGGACATTGAGAATTTAGGGAGCATTCAGGGTAGTGGGTCTCATGGGGGGGGGGGGTCTGATTTGTTGTTACAGGAGAGGGTTGAGACTTTGGATCACCCTGGACATTTGCATCAGAAATGCAGGAATGAATCAGCAGGCATTTGCTGAGCGACATGCTGGGTCTTCTGGGGATTCTAGAGTGGATGCTGTGAGGCAACATGACATGGCTTAGGAAGTTATCTGCTGGTCGCAGACAGGGAGGGTCTCACAGGGTTTAACAGTTTCAACATCTAGTGAGTAAGGGGCTTTAGCAGGGAGGGGTGACTGAGCAATCTATGAGCATCCAGAGAATAGTGGGAATTTTTCTGGTCAGAGTGAACATGCTGCTGGTAAGCAAGATGGGTCTACTTCCATTCTGGTGGAGTTGAGCTAGGTCTAAATGTGTCATCTGTGCTAGCAGCAGGATTAGATTCGGACAAGGGCAATAGCAGATAGACTCTTTAGGTCCAAATCACATAATATAGGGGAGTTACAGAATAAAGAGGTTAAACTGTGGGATGTATTCCAGCTTTGCGGGCAGGGCTGGTTCAGGTTAAGAATGATAATGCTGCAGCTGGTGTGAGTGCTGTACCTGGACAGGTTGAGCAAGGGAAGGACAAAGAGGGACTGGAGGAAGAGGCAGAGAAGCGGAGGCATAAGCATCATGGGGGACATAGGAATTCTAGTAGTTCTGATTCTAGCTCTTCATCTAGCTCCTCTTCTTTGTCTCCTGTCAGTTCTGTTGTGGCAACGAGTAGTCAGGCTGTATAGGGAAGTGACAGGGGGGTGCTTGCTTTGGTCGCCCTTACGGAATTATGGGAAAGGGGTATCATGTTCATGCAGGGAGAAGATTAGGAAGCAGAAATATATTGATATTTTTCATTCGCTTGAGGGTATGTGGGTAGACGGAAGAGAAGAAGAAGGTAAGAAAGAAGGTTTCTAGGATACTGAGAGGAAGGTGTCAAGGACAATTCTTAATTGGGTTAGGTGTTTCTTAGGTTGGCTAGAGTTGAGGGTTGTTATGATCCTTCTTAGTATGATTTCTTGCTTGCTTATGCTGATATAATTTTAGGTATCAATACAAAAGTTGTAGGATCCACAAGCAACAGGAAATAGTGATAAATACTATAGTAATATAAATCCTGTAAAATGTATGAGTGGGAGAGTAAAAAACTCAAGTGACCTCATACATAATGCCTGAAGGCTACAAGCTTGAACAAGCTTTCAGTGGCAGGGCCTTTTTTAATCATTGGTCACTGTGAGCTATTTTTTGGGGAACGCTTCCGTGTCTGGAGCTGTACCATCCATATGCTATATGCACTGATTTTAGGAACGCTTCCGTACCTGAAGCTATACCATCAATATGTACTTATCTTGCAGCGCTCTCCTGTCCAGGTTTCACATTGGAGAGCTTGAATATAGTGCGGCTTTAATATAGTGAGGCTGGGTGAGAGAATCCGACATGATACCGACACTTAGTGTTTCGGAGAGAGCCTCCTTCTTCATGGGTCAGATGCAAATCTTGCCGGTCCAATAGCTATAGATGGTGTAAGTACATAAGGTGAAATACAAAGTGCATGAAAAGTCCCACTGATGTTATCTAAAACATGGCGACTCAATGAAGAAACACTTCACTGCAAGGGGAACATTTTTATCTGGCTGTACGTTTGGCGTCTCAGCGTGGCTCTGCAAACAAACATTGTGAAATGATAAAAGGTACCCAATATTAGAGACTCATACCAAAAACTACCTGGCCCGCATGAAAAACTGACTTCCGCGATGCTGGTGATCAGTCTGTCGCCTTGCCATGAGTTGTCTGTCATCAGCAATGTGTGAATGAAGACGCTGACATTTAAAGGTTACCAGGGCCTGCCAAAATGGTAGATGTATCCTTAATAGGGCATCGACATCATGAACGACGCCATCTTGGAATGCAAACTGTCCAAAAAAGGATCTGAGCATCATTAGTCGCCATCTTGAATATTTCTTGTTTGGGAAAAGACCCAAAACTAATCCAAGTAAGGATATCTACGTCATCAGACACCATCTTGGATGTATCAACCAGGAATGAGAGCAAAGAAATTCCCATGATAGAGATAAGAAATTAATATCACTGTCTGGTAACAAAGTAAAATGAAATGCAGGAAGGTTACTTATATACGTGTGAAAGGCACTTCGTAGAGGAATCAAATAAGGGTGTACCACTCAATTTTCCACTGAGGTGGCCGGCTTGTTAGCATGCTTGGTCTTGGGATGTTTATAGGAATGTTTATGGCAGAGATGGGGTTCATTTGTCTGAGATGGGACACGATTTGTTTAAGAATACTGTTCAGGAGGCCACTGCACACAGCTCTACACGTGATTGGAGGTGCATTTTGGACGCATATATTTTCTGCTTTTCTGTAACTTTTTGGGCTCGTCAAGAATTAGTGACTGTTCTGGGGCAGGTATTAATTTTTGAGGCTAAAAATGTGCATGTTGGGCACCCATTATTTTATTGTATGGGGGAATAGCTAATAGCCTCATCATATGAATTTACATGTAATGAGTGCTATTAGCCACATGCTTGGCTGGACACACGTTTTGGACGCGCTAACCCCCGTTTGCATTGTGGGTTATGGACGCATATCAAAAATGCACCTCCAGTCATGTGTTGAGCTCTGTGCTGTGGCCAGCGCACAGTATTGCATCAGCCTGTGAGTTAGCAAATACTGAGTTTTGACAAAGAAAAGATTGACAGATAAGTCACCTACGAACTTGTAACTTTACTAACAGATATACCTTCTATTTCTCTGCCTGGAAGCTGGAAAACAGGAACATCTACAAAGTAAAGTTAAAACAAAGAACCAAATTTTTGGACATTTATTTATTTATTTATTTATTTATAGGTTCTTCTATACGTATAGCAATACATCACCTCGGTTTACAGTGAAACATTAATTTAGCAACAGGCTTTACATGTAACAGTATAAAATAAACAGTAAAACAATTAATAGCAACAGGCTTTACAGAAAAACATGGGTTTCAAATAATATGCATACATATCGAACAATAGAGTATTAATAACCATGTATTTGCAGGAGCAAATAATCTATCTGAGGCAAACCAACGTTTCATTATATATAATAGCCTGAATTGATAAACCATGTGGGGGTGTGGAGTTGCAGATAGTAAATATTATTGTCGAGTATAAGATCTTGGAGAAGGTAAGGAATCATATGGTATTGCTGAAGGTTAGACGAGACTCATAGTGTGAAAGCTTGTTCAAACAACCAAGTTTTAAGGTTTTGTTTGAAAGTTTTGTGACAGGATTCAAGCCGCAGGTCCAACCGCATGTTATTCCAGATTTTTTATTCCAGCTATGGATATAGCAGGAATAAAAATAAAAAAATATAGCTGGACATACTTTATTACTCAGCTATTCTAGTTAATACTTGCAAAACTTCAAACAACTAAGAGGGATAGTGGTCCGTTTTCAAAGCCCTACGCGCACCAGGCCTATTTTGTAAAGGCCTGGAGACGCGCGTAAAGCTCCGGGACGCATCTAAGTCCAAGGGCTTCGAAAAGGGGCGGGGAGGGGATGGGGTGGGGGTGGGATGGGGGAGGTCCAGGGAAGGGCCATGGCGGGGTCAGAGGCCTCTGGCACAGTGGCCATTTGCTGCCTGTGTCGGAGGATTGCGTGCCGGCAGGCTGCCGGCACGTGCAAATTGCGCCTGCCCAGAGCAGGCGCAATAGGTAAGTTAAAGGAATTGGGGGGGATTAGGTTTAGGGCTAGGGGCGGAAGGCTTAGGGAAGGGGTGGGAAGGTTAGACTGAGGGAAAGGAACGGGGGAAGGCTGCGGGCGTCGGCGCGCACAAGATGCACAATTGTGCACCCCCTTTGCGCTCGCTGACCCCCGATTTATAATGTGCGCACCTAGCACGCGCACATGGACGCCTGCGCATACCTTTGAAAATTTATCCCAGTGTGAATAGTGTATGCATAGTATCCTTATCTGATAATTGTTTCTGGATAACTTCTTGGTTAATGGTAAGCGAAAGTACTGATGTTGCAGATGTAGTCTTAGCTAAATAGCATAGAGAAGAAAATTCTTATTAGTGTTAACAAAATTGTTCATGACAAATTGCATCTGTTTTTCCTCTTTGCTTAACAAATATTTGCTGAGCTAATAAATCTCGTTTGTTACTCAGCAAAGGCAATCCAATCATTTTGTACACCCCACTTCCCCTTACTTCTATTACTGCTAGCTCTCCCTCCCCACACTCTGGGGAACTATATTGGGTGAGGACCAGTCCCCTTATCTGCAGTACCCAGTTGGAGAGAAGGCTTCTGAGTTTGCCTCCCGCCAGTAACACTGGGGCCGTTGCAATACAGTGCGCTCACACGAGTGCACTGTTTAATCCGCTGTCGAACACGGGTTAAATAGGGGCTAATCCACCCCCTAATGCAATAGGGGGATTTTCGCCTATATAACCCGCGGTCTAACGTGGAGTGAATGAGGTAGCGCTCATCAACATGCAAATGCATGCGAATGAGACTATTACTCATTCACTCCGCATTCAAAAAAATAAATGTGCGTCTCAGACGCACATTTATCGCTCAGATATTAACGCCTGCCTGGAGCAGGCGTTAATAGCTGAGCACATGTAAAAGAAGTACAGAAAAGCAGAAAAAACTGCTTTTCTGTATTTCTTCAGTAAAAAAACAAACAAAAATACTCAGCATCTGTTTTCATACCGGCGTCGGTCTTCATCATCGGCAGCCGCCGCGGGGTCGCGTTAGCAAGGAGGTGTTAAGGTCGCACAAGTGACCCTATGCCTCCTTGCTAGCGCAACCCCCCCTAATTTGCCTATTGCATGGTGTCCCCCTGCGGGCGCCATGCGTGCATTAAGAAAGCAGGTGCTGAAAAGTCAGCGCCCCGCTTTCAGCGAAAATGATTGCATCGGCCCCCACTGTAAGCCTCTACCTTATCCACCATCGGCCTTGTAGACCCCATAGTGGGAGGGGCTTTTCCCGGCAAGGAGGTTTACATTTGATTGTCTGAAGTTACGTGTAAATCTACATGCACAAAATTGAAACAGGCGTGACTTTGCACATGTTTGTGCACATACTGGCAATGCACATATTTTCAAAGTGATTTTGCTGTGAAAATATGGACTAAAATCTGTGGATAAGAAGCACCCTCAAACTTTAGCCCTGTGCTGGCTGTTTCAAAATTACCTTGCCGAAGAGCAATATATTAAATCTTTTTGTGTGCCCGCTAGAATGCGACAACTGTGCTTTGCATGCAAAGGAAATCTACATGCTTAGCCAAAGACTAGATATTGAACTCTCCCATGCTAACCAGTCTAAATGAAAGGACTGGTGGTTAGCACTGGGAATTCATACTTTCTCCCCCTAAAAGAAGAAATAAGGTTCATAGTGGCCCGAAAACCCCCCTCCCCCTACTGCACACATGTAAGAAGGGGCCTCTGTGCTCTGACATAGCTCCCCTGCCTCCACCTCCCAGCCACAACATTAAGGGTCTCCTACCCCTCCCCCTTTGTGGCCTGACTGGCATAAAAGAAACAAAGTGGTTTGGCAGCCTTGACCACCTCCTCCCCATATTCCCCACCCTCCCCAGCACAAAAGGAAAAGGGAGCTTAGTGGCCCTGATCAAGTTCCACCCCAACGCTCAGCGCAGAATTAGGGGCTTGGGATCATCCTTCCCAGCAGTAAGGAATGAAGCATTTGCCAGCCCCAATCACCCCTTGCACCAACATAAACAATAAAGGGCTTTGTGGCTCAACTTCACTCCCCATCCCAACCCCCCTGACCTAAATATCAAAGGCCTGAGTGCCCTGATTCAACCCCCCTGTGCTCCGACACCAGGTACCCTCTGTCTATCCCTTGCAAAGACACCATAACAAAGACTGGAGCAGGTCAGAGAGTGGCTCTCTCTCCACCGAGTGATGATGACTTTAAAAGTGGCTCTGACTGACCTCTCGTGCTACTTTGCCTTTGCTCGCATTCGGAGAAGACAGTACATGCAAATATATCTCATGCGTATTCATAGTGGATATCCTGAAAATCAGACTGGCTGGGTGGTCTTCAAGCACCAGATTAAGAACCTACTGTTTCAGATTTTACAGGAAAGGCTGTCATGAGCAAGATGCTCCAAAATGATATGATAAAAAATACCAGTGCTTCCATCTCCCTGTTTTCACTGCAAGAGGCAACAGACATTTATGTTGATGGGTAGACCAAGGAAAATAGAGCAAAGATTGTCATCGCCATCAGAAACTTGAAAACATTCCAGCAATCATTTTTTATGAAACAGAAACATATATAAGTAACAGAGTATATTAGTTATTATTTTTGTTATGTCAGTGCTTTATAATTTCACTTGGCTTGGAAGAACCGATGACATAATTCAAATAACAACTGTGCTATTTAGCCCTCTAACCACAAACATGACATAAATAATAACCAGATTGTATACAAATCATGTCATCATTTGAAAATCCATCAACAAGGGGACCTGAAGATGAACAGGAAGATTTATTATTAGCTTCCATTTTGCAGAATGTCTGCTTTCCCTCTAGCTGACAAAATCCAAGGAATAGATGCAGGAGCTCTGAAGTAATAGTTGAAATTCCGAAAGTTTCACCAATGCACCATAACAAGTATAACAGTATAGTAACATGGTAGCTGCCAGCAGAAACGGATCTCTTGGCTCACAAGTCTTCTCAGTTATCTTTTTCCCTGGCCCATGCTGCTTCTGCCTGGATCTGCCAAAACATTATTAAATTCTGTCACTGTTTTTCTTGTTATCATCTCTCCAGTCAGGCTAGTACTTGCATCCACCACCTTCTCATTCCCCATATTTCCTCTGAGTCATTCTTCTTCCAAGTTAATATCATGTAGGGATGTGCATTCGTTTGCAATGAAATAGGAAATAAAGACTTTCGTTGTGGTTTGGGAGGCCGCCGAAATGATAGGAAAACCCACAAAATTTTGTGTGGTTTTCTTATCGTTCCTGGGGGGGGGGGGGGGGGGGGGGGGGAGAAAGGGCATATTAAAAAAAAACAAAACCAACCCAACCCTTCAAATTTAATTAATTGTAACCCCCCCAAGACTTGCCTGCCCCCCCCCCAAATGTACCGAAAGTCCCTGGTGGTCCAGCGGGGTCCCGGGAGCGATCTCCCCCTCTTGGGCCGTCGGCTGCCACTAATCAAAATGGCGCCGATGGCCCGTTGCCCTTACCATGTGACAGGGGCTATCTTGCCATACTGGGTCAGACCAAGAGTCCATCAAGCCCAGTAACCTGTCTCCAACAGTGGCCAATCCAACTCACAAGTACCTAGCATCGAGCAGTGGCCATTCCCTATTGATTAATAGCAGTTTTTGGACTTCTTCTCCAGGAACTTATCCAAACAATTTTTAAACCCAGCTACACTACCTACGCTAACCACGTCCTCTGGAAATGGATTCCAGACTTCATGTGCTCAAGCCTCTTTGACTATTAAAATTGCTTCTAACTTGTACCCTATGCCTGTTAGATATACAAATATTTCTACATTCTCTTTCCTCTATGGGTGTGCATTCGTTTTGAACTTAAATGTAAAACGCAACTTATTTTTGTTTTTAACTTAAAAAAGTGATGAGGCGAAAACGATCGGATTTCCAACTTATTCAACATAGCTATGTTGAATACGTTGGAAATCGCGATTGTTGATCCTAAATAAAAATTTAAACCCCTCACCCTCCTTAATCCCCCCCCCCCCAAGACTTACCAAAACTCTCTGGAGGTCCAGCGGGGAGTCAGGATGCCATTTCTGAACTCCTTTGCGAGGAGCACGTGAACTCCGACGTGACGCCGACGTCACGTGCTGCTCGCAAAGGAGTTCAGAAATTGCGTCCTGACTCCCCGCTGGACCTCCAGGGAGTTTTGGTAAGTCTTGGGGGGGGGATTAAGGAGGGTGAGGGTTTTAAATTTTTATTTGCACGTATGGACATAGAATCAACTTATGGAATTCTCCATATGTCCATATTGACCGAAATTGACCCCCCCCTTTCGACTTATGGACTTATGAACATAAACTTTTGCTCTGCACATCCCTACTTTCCTCCCCTTCTTTCTTACAGGAAGTGCATTCTGAGTTTTTCATGTAACTGTATAGGACCTAGGCTGGAGATGCTGCACCATTTTTTTTTTTTTTTTGCAGCTTTCGTTTAAATTGCTTTTCAATGTTATTACAAAGATATAGGGAGCAATAGTCAAAGGCATTTAGCCAGATAATTCACAAGTTTTTCAGCTACATGGCAGTTTTTTGCATATTGACAGGCCGATAAAGTACAGTGCGCTCCGTCGGAGCGCACTGTTAGCCTGCTATTGGACGCGCGTTTTCCCTTACCCCTTATTCAGTAACAGGAGGAAAACGCGCGTTTTCCCTTACCCCTTATTCAGTAAGGGGAGGAAAACGCGCGTCCAACCCACGGCACCTAATAGTGCCCTCAACATGCAAATGCATGTTGATGGCGCTATTAGGTATGTGCGCGGGATACAGAAAGTAAAATGTGCAGCCAAGCCCCACATTTTACTTTCAGAAATTAGCGCCGACCCAAATGTCGGCGCTGATTTCTTCCGGCACCGGGAAAGTGCACAGAAAAGCAGTAAAAACTGCTTTTCTGTGCACTCTCCAACTTAATATCATGGCGATATTAAGTCGGAGGTCCCGAAGAGTAAAAAAAGTGAAAAAAAAAAAAAAATTTTGAATTCGGCCGGCGGCTGTCGGGCCAAAAACCGGACGCTCAATTTTGCCGGCGTCCGGTTTCCGAGCCCGTGGCTGTCAGCGGGCTCGAGAACCGACGCCGGCAAAATTGAGCGTCGGCTGTCAAACCCGCTGACAGCCACCTCTCCTGTCAAAAAGGAGGCGCTAGGGACGCGATAGTGTCCCTAGCGCCTCCTTTTCCCCCGTTTCTTCCGCGCCGCCAAATTTGCATACTGCATCGTGCGCACCGGCGAGGGGCCGGTGCGCATGCCGGGAGAGCGGGCGTTCGTCCGCTTTCCCGTGGACTTTACTGTATCGGCCCGTGAGTCTTTTTATCCGGCTAACTTTTAGCCGGATAAAAAGGAGATATTCTAGGGGGGGGTGGGCGGGGTTCCGGGGCAGGGTAAAGTTACCCGGCTAACTTGGCTGATTTTCCAACTATATGTAAAAAGAAATCTTAAACCTTTGGCACCTGTCACCTCCCTCTCTCCACTACCTCAAGGTAAATCCAACTGAAAATAAGGTTTCCCCCCTCTCCCGCTCGCCCTCCCAGTTTCTGGGAGAACTCCGGGGCTGCTATGGCCAGCACTGGGATCCCAGTAGGCAGTGATCCCTGGTGCTTCCAGCGTGGCTCTGGCAGCAGTGCTGGGAAGCACAAGTGTTGCCGTCCTGCCCGGCACTGCTGCCAGAGCCACGCTGGAAGCTGCCGGGATCGCAGAATACATATTAAGGGTCTTGCAGCCTGCCAGACGGACCCATCTGCCAGATGATTCTACCAACAGAATCTGTCAGACACATCTGGCCACGTAAATGCCTGTATTACCCCTAGCACTTCTAACTTATCATATTACGGTAATTTTTTTTACCATACACTCAGACAGCCCCAATACTCATTGTTGACCTTGGTGATACAGGGCTATGAATGCTTTTAAACCTGCTGCTAGGTCATGCTTTCTGCTGCCCTCGAACGTTTAAAAACTAAGGATCCTCTGTGCTTAATCCCATGCCTTCTTGAACTCTGCTATTCTTTTAGCTGACACTATCAAGCCCGAGAGATCATTCCACGTTTCCTCCACTCTTTCTGTGAAAAAATATTTCCTGACATTGTTCCCCAGACTATCTCCTCGGAGCCTGTACAACAGCCCTGCAAAGGAATGTTGGTCAGCTCTTGCTGTGTGCTCATAATTATGTCCTTGTAATGCAGGCAACTCACCAGCTTGACACTGATATATTGCTGGTGCTGTGTCCATGGATTCTAGGATGGCAACGTTTATGTTTGAACCTGTTTCTGCAAGTTATTTATTCCTGTGGCATGCGCTGAATGGGACAGGCATGACTACTAGGATCATGCATGGCAAAATATTTAATTTAATTTAACTTTTATATTTTATTTCCATTTTGTTTTAGTTTTTAATCATGTTTGTTTTAAAATTTAAGTATCGTTTTCAGTGAGCATTAATTGAAATTGGTGCACACTAATTAACTCTAATAGTGTGCCCTAATACAAAAGTGTGCACTAACTTGAAATCGTGCACGTTGAACTCAAAATAATCTGCGCGATTTCAAGTTAGTGCAACTATAGGGTGAATTTTCAAAATGTTTTATATGTAAAAATGAGCTTATATGTTCTCCAGTAACCTCTATTTGTGAATTTCATATTTTATGAAAGTAAAAAATATGCATATATTTTCAGTTCGTGTGCCCATATATGCGTGTAAAAAAAAAAACAGGCAGGGCCAACAATTATGTATGTAAGTTGCTATTTTAAAAGACACGTGTACATTTTCTAACTTAATTGTGCATTTTTAAACCTGCTAATTTTCTGGTGTAAGTGAAATTAAACAGGTTTATTGTGTAGTACTGATTGGGTGGGAGATCTGGGTGAACTGGGGAGAGTTCAGGCTGATGAGCCAGGAGGATCTCAATGACCTGGAGAAGGACTGTGCAAACTGGTGGACCAATTGGTAAAGCTGGTACTGTCACTCACACACATACTTACATATGTAAATCCCGACTTACACGAGTAAGTCCTAATTTATTTTTGCACGTAAAATATATATGCATGTATAATTTCAAAATAGCTGGGTAGATTACACAAATTCAATGCAGTGCATGTATTTGTGCGTAATTCTATATAGGTGGGTATGTGCAGGGGAAAACATACACATTTTTTAATGCATATATATCTGATCTGCACGGATTATGAAATACTTGTGTAGATCTATGTGTGGCCATATACATGCACGTATATGCTGCAGCCCATAATTGTTTGAAAGTTATCCTCCCTTTGAGTTAATGCACTCAATTGGAATTAGTGCATTCTATTTCAAGTTAGTGTACACTAAAAACAAAAAAAAAAAAGAAAAAATACAAATTGGCATGGTTTTTTTGTTGTATGCCCTAAACACCTTGTTGGAGTTTAGCATGTGCTAGGATTTTAATGAGCAGCATTCAACTGCACACAGTGCTAAATGATCTTAGAGTGCACACTATACTTTAGTGAATATTGGCTTTTGGTATAGCTGTGATCCTAGATGCCAAGGTAATTTGAGCTGCTAGCTGAGGTACACTTATGATCCTAGCACTTTTGTCCAGTACTCTGTCGCCACAAATAAAATAAAATTGTCCTACCACTGCATCTATCTTAAATTCTAAGAACTGATAACAATGCAGGAAGTTGACATCAGAAACCCCTTTTTCACTTTCAGATGAGATTTTGTATTGTGAAAATTAATGAGGTCGATATTCAAAAACCATCTAGACTGATAACTTAAAAGTTATCTATCTAAATAGCAAAACGGCAATATTAAATGCCTTATGCGGCTAAATTCTAATGAGTTATGCGGCTAGAATTCAGCTGTGTAAACCAGGGGCATTCTGAAGGTGGGCAGGAGGCGTTTTGGGGAGAAGCAGAGTTAGCCGCATAAGTTATATGGCTAACCGATATTCGTAGTTAGTCACTTAACTTATGTGGCTAACTCTGATTGTGCTGCTGACCTGTCCTAAAGTTAAATGCATAAACCTATGTGGCTAGTTTTAAAATAGTCAGATATATTCAGCAGCACAAAGGTTTATCCGGCTAACTATCTGATCCGTTCAGCAGCTGAATATTACACCCAATATGTTTTTTTTTAACATAGCAACATAGTAACATAGTAAATGAAGGTAGATAAACCACCAAAATGTCCATCCAATCTGTCTAGCAAGGTGTATAGGGTTGTAACTGCAGCTCCACACAGGTTACCCCCATGCTTTCTGTTTTAGGGTAGTAACCGCCACTCCATGCAGGTTACACTCTCACCTCCTGTTTAGGGTTGTAACTGCTGTTCCATGCAGGTGACCTCCATGCAGAAACATTATCCTAAAATTACTAGGGATGTGAATCGTTTTTTAAAGATTTAAAATATCGTCCAATATTTTTTAAATCGTCATTAATCGTTAAAGAGTGCGATACAATAGAAATTCCACCGATTTATCGTGAAAAAATCGTTAATCGACCCCCCCCCCCCCAAAACATTTTAAAATTACCTGGTGGTCCAGAGGGGGTCCCAGTGGATGGTCCAGAGGGGGTCCCAGTGGATGGCCAGCGCCATCTTTAAAAATGATGCGGGCCATCCAGTGCTCCTACCATGTGACAGGGGCCGGCCAATGGCACAGTTACCCTGTCACATGGTAAGGGCAAAGGGCCATTGGCGCCATTTTTATTAGTGGCAGCCGACAGCCCGAGAGCGGGAGATCGCTCCCGGGGCCCACTGGACCACCAGGTAATTTTAAAATGTTTTTGGGAGGGGGGGGGGGGGTCGGGAGGGTGGTGGAGGCTAAGGGAGCTGTTTTAAAGGGTCAGGGTGGGTTTTTTGTTTATCGGCCGACAGCCCGAGCGTGAGAGAATGCTCCCGGGACCCCCGCTGGACCACCAGGTAATTTTAAAACATTTTTTGGGGGGTCAGGAGGGTGGTGGAGGCTAAGGGAGTGGTTTTAAAGGGTCGGGTGGGTTTTTTGTTTATCGGGCGCAGCCGATAAAAAAAAAAACGATCGGGCCGGACGAAAAAAAATGTATGATTTGAATCGGAACCAGAACCGAACCGATTCCGGTTCCGATTCACATCTCTAAAAATTACCACAGGTTACCTCGGGTCTTCATTTTCTTCCTCTAGCTATTAAGGATTCTCTGTATTCATCCCATGCTCTTTTGAATTCAGTTACAATGCTTTTCCTACTACTTTTTCCAGAAGGGCATTCTGGGCATCCAGGAAAAGGTATTTTCTGTTGTTGTTCCTGAGTCTGTTCTCTTGGGCTTTCATGTCATGATCCATAATCCTACAGCTTCCTTTTCATTGAAAAAGGTTTGATTCTGTGCATTATTAATACCTTTATTTAAATGTCTGTATCATATTTCCCTTGTTTTGCCTCTCCTTTAGGGTATACATATTTAAATTCTCAGGTCTCATCTCATATATCTTTTGAGGCAGACCCCTCCAATCATTTTGGTTGCCCTTCTCTAGTCTGCTTTTAACCTATCGTTATCCCTTTCGAGATACAGCCTCCAGAACTGAACACAATATTTCAGGTGAGGATTCTCCAGGAACCTGTACAGGGGCATTTTGATCTCCTTTCTTCTGATGGTTATGCCTCTCTTTATGCAGTCTAGCAGCTAGTCACTGACTTGCCACATTGCTTCCTGTCCTTCAGATCATTAGATACTATCACCCCCAAGATCTTTCTCCTGATCCATGCATATCAGTCTCTCATGCGCTATCAAGTGCAGCTCCTTTGAATTTCTGTACTCCAAAAGCATGATTCTGGAATGCCTTTTATGATTCACTTATGGCAGCCACATTACTCTGATACTTCCTGGTAAAATGTCATCTTTTGTTCATTTGAATTCTGACCAGAAGAAGCTCTTGATAGCTAGCTAGTCAGAAATGAATTTAGTTCAGTAAAAAGGTATCACTATATCTATATCTATATATATTTGTTAACCTTTATTTCTCTGCACGTCTTATTTATTTATTTTATATTTATTTTTAATTTTTATATACCGAAGTTCTTGTATCAGATACAAATCACTCCGGTTTACATAAAACAGTGAGATGCCCAAATGGAAGGGGCTTTACATACAACTATAAAACTATAATAACAACGTACAACTGGAACATGGTAAAGAGATAGTTACAAGAGAAGGAAAAACGTTTGATATCAATATCATATAATAGAGATAAATAACAATGGGTATGGTAGATTTGAAAATAAGCTAGAATAAATAAAGGTAAAAGTAATGCATTAAAACAGTATAAATGCGAAAGTAATAAGCGCAGTATATACAATAAAGCATATTATCTTAATGGGGGAACATGTGGAAGCATTGATTTGATTGATAACTCTGTTGTATATTACGCGAGAATGCGAGCATCTAAGCTACGTTAAGTGTCTGGGTAGGCTTGGTGGAAGAGCCAGGTTTTTAGTTTTTTTTTTGAACTCCTGATGACTGGGTTCAAGTCTTAGATCTGGGGGGAGCGCGTTCCACTGGTGGGGGCCTGCTGAAGATAGTGCTCTTTTCCCTAGTAGTGTTTTTGCAGGTGGGGCATAAAGTGTGCCTTTGTAGGCGCTTCTGATGGGTCTGGTGGATGTTTGAGGTTGCAGTTGTGTGATTAGCCTGATGGGTGCGAGCTTGTTAGTCGCTTTGTGAACGATAGTGAGAACTTTGTAGAGGATCCTATATTTTATAGGAAGCCAGTGAAGGTTACGGAGGATTGGAGTGATATGTTCTCTTTTGTTGGTGTTTGTAAGGATTCTGGCGGCAGCGTTCTGTACCATCTGTAGAGGTTTAATCGAATTTGTGGGGAGCCCGAGTAGAAGGGAGTTACAGTAATCTAGCTTGGAAAGTATGATGGATTGGAGTACTAGCCAGAAGTCATTGAAGTGTAGGAGGGGTTTTAGCTTTCTGAGGACTTGTAGTTTGTAAAAGCAGTCCTTTGTGGTAGTGTTATGAACTTTTTAAGGTTTAGGTTGTTGTCAAGCCAAGCTCCTAGATCCCTGACGTCGGGGGAGAAATTGATGTTTGAGTTTGCTGGTTGAGAGGAGTTTGATGCTGTGGTGGGGGGGTCATGGGAGATGATGATCATTTCTGTTTTGCTGGCATTCAAAACTAAGCTGAGACTGGAGAGTAGGTCTTTAATTGGCTGAAGGCAGTCATTCTAAAAGGTAATGGTTTTTTGCAGGGATTCTGTGATCGGGATCAGGATTTGAATGTCATCCGCATAGAGGTAATGGGTAAGCTTCAGATTTGCGAGTAGGTGGCAGAGACAATCAATCCTAGCTGCCAAACCTTTGACCACTCTTCAAGCTTCCTTAGATCACTTCTCATCCTCTCTACTCCTTCAGGAGGGTTCACGTTGTCATCTGCAAAAAAGAAAAACATTTCCTTCTAACCCCTCTGCATGATCACTCTCTAAGACATTGAACAGAACTGGCCCTAGAACTGATCCCTGAGGCGCTCCACTAACCACCCTTCTGTCCTCACAGTGACTTGATTTGCCACTTTGATGGCTACCAACCATCAATCAACCAGTTTAATCCAGTCTTCTATCTTAGGACCCACTTCTAGGTTGCTCATCTTAATCATGAGCATCTTATAAGGGATCATATCAAAAGCTTGCTGAAATCCAAGTAAACTGCATCAAATGCCTGTCCTTGATCTAATTCCCTAATCGCCCAATTTAAAAAAAATCTGTTTCATTTAGCACCAAACTTCCCTGGATAAAAACCATGTTGCCCTGAATCCTGCAGCCCACTAGATTGTAGATACAATTCACTATCCTTCCCTCAGCAGAATCTCCAATATTTTCCTACCATCACGGTAAGGCTAACCAGTTTGTAGTTTCCAACCTCCTCTCTCCTACCTCTATTGTGAAACGGGACCATAACAGCCCTTCCTGCAGCACCAATCCCATCTTAAAAACAAAAGATTGCAAGAACTGAGAGAAACAAGGAATTTAAATAAATCTATTTCAGTGCTAAAGCCGTCAAGTCAACTGAGGCACCTTTCCATATACCGTATTCCCAAATATTGGACAGTGTCAATTATAAGACCCACATCAGATGCGGGGGGATATCACATTTAAAAATCTCCTTTCACCTGCCCAGATATGACCTCTCCCTTCATCCCCAGCCTTAATCTCTGCTCTCTCTCCTTTCTCTTGTATGAACCTCAGCTCTTTTTCCATCCATACACCAGGAGTTCTTCGCTTCTCTTCAGCTGCCAGGACCTTGTCTCCAAAGCTTCCATGGTAAATGTTGAGAGGCAGCGGGGACAGAAGTTGTACTTCTTCATCTGCTAGGCCCAGTGGGAGGAGCCAAAGGTCTTTGGCAATAAAACACTGTTCAGCTCCTGAGGAGAAAAAAGTGACCTGCCCCAGGGCATTCTCCACAAATCTTAGAGCAAGAAGCTGGGAGAGGAACCACAGTGTTTTTTTTAGCCTGGGAGCCAAGTCGGAAGCTGCATGGTTTTTTTTTCTGGTAGTCATTGAGTAGCAGCCCAGTTCATGGATGGGTATTCGGGCTGATGCAAAGTCTATGGCTGGGAGCCAGCATGGAGCTGGAGTTATGACTTACCACATGCCTCTGATCATAAGACCAGGAAGATTTTTGAAAATGCACATTTACAAAAACAAAAATAAATAAATAAATAAATAAATGAAAAATCTCATCTTATAATCAGTCCAATATGCTATTTTTGTTTTCTTGATTATAATTCTGCATCTACTTTTGACTTCAGCTCAGTAATACTTAATAAACTCAGAACAATGGATTAACTGTTTCCTAAGGTTTAGATACCAGTAATAAGCTTCTAAGAGTTTTGCCATATGTTTATCTTTCTTATCCAGTGAGCAGTCCCCTCCTGACTTGCCTGCCGTTTAAGCCAATAAACCTGAATGGCTCATTATTCTTCTCAGTTAGATGCCTTTACACATGACTCTATATAGGCAACAGATCAAAGACATTTTACAAGGGGAGGGGCATTACATCATTATAGAGTCACAACTCACGTTAGCTGCAGTAATGTAATACTGCTGTAAATTTGTTACATTAACTCGTAATAAGAACCAAGATATGAACATGAGACGGGGAATGAGAGAAAAGAAGTGGACGATGCAAACATACATTATACATTTTTACTTCATTGATTTGTAAAGTGGCAAAATAAAATCCCCAGCGACATCTCAACATAACTCAAGGTTTCCTATTGAAATTTTGTGTGTGAAAGAGAGAGATGGGCCCCCTAAATTGGGTCTTTGTCTTGCAGGGTGGCTCTGAAGAGATTTTGGGTGAAAGTTGTAGAAAATTATTAGATGTGCTTTACCAGTGAAAAGTATTAGATGTGCCTTACCAGTGAACAACGGCCACTAGCTAGCATGGTGAATGGTTATAAGCCCCTCTATATGTTATATAATAGGGAAGTTTCTAGATGAAGGTTGATGAGTTCTAGTGATAATGTTTCTTTAAGAGGATGGAAAGGAAATCCTCTGGGGAGAGTGTTTAAGAAAGTATAGATCCTCGGCTCAAGGTTTGGTGGGAGAAGACTCTACCATGGATTAGGAGTGGGAAGGAGCTTTCAGCAAGGCTGGTGAGCTTGAGGACCCCTTTTTGTTAGACGAAGGCACTTCTGAGGTGTTCACCCTCAAAGGAAAAGGCTCAAAGTTAAAGAGGGACAACCAAGTCCCCTGGTTGTCCCTCTTTAACTTTGGATGAGAATTTGGAGAAACATTTGGAGAAAAATTTGGCATCACCATTAGTGGAAGGCCAAGGGAAGGAAAAGCACTTCAGAGTATACTGAAGATACTGGGAAATCCTTGAGTACTGTCAGGAACTGAGATACTGGACCTAGGGACACCCATAAGTGAGTACCTGATGTAACATATGTTATTTGTGGGGTCTTTAAATGATGTAGATGTGCCATAATTTATGTGGTAGATGAGTTACGGGATAGGTGGAAATGGTGAAGCAGTACAGAGATATGAGCACCATATTTCTGAAGGAATAAGACTGATTATTGTAGAGTACTGAGAGAGTTGGTAGTTAGTTATAAAATCACTGTATCTATGTGCGCGCGCCGGGAAGTGAGCTCACATGGACGCATGCGCGCTTCTTTTAAAATCTACCTCTAATTACTTATGAGGTCCATTTTCAGCTGCTGGGTGGTCAGCAAAGTGCATTGCTGAATATACCAGGCTATCTAAAAGTTAGCCAGCTAAGTTTATCTGGCTAATTGTTAGTCCTAAAGTTATCCACTGCCCTGCCCCTGACATAGCCCTGACACTGCCCTGCCCCTGACATAGCTGGATGTTTTTAGCCAGCTAAAAACGTATCCGGTTTTTCAGGGACAGTCCAACAGACAGGTATTTTCAATCCTGTGATTTGACTGGCTAAGTCTGAACTTAGCCGGAAAAACTGCTTTAAATATTGATCCCTGAAAATTCAGAGAATATTGTAGTAAGGAATTGTCTGTGGAGGTTGAATAAGAAATTTTATTTGAGTACAAGAGGCTTTTAAGATTATTTTAAATGTTTTAAATCTTAAACAGTAGGGATGTGAATCGTGTCCTCGATCGTCTTAACGATCGATTTCGGCTGGGAGGGGGAGGGAATCGTATTGTTGCCGTTTGGGGGGGTAAAATATCGTGAAAAAATCGTGAAAAATCGTGAAAAATCGAAAAAATCGAAAAATCGAAAAACCGGCACATTAAAACCCCCTAAAACCCACCCCGACCCTTTAAATTAAATCCCCCACCCTCCCGAACCCCCCCCCAAATAACTTAAATAACCTGCGGGTCCAGCGGCGGTCCGGAACGGCAGCGGTCCGGAACGGGCTCCTGCTCTGAATCTTGTCGTCTTCAGCCGGCGCCATTTTCCAAAATGGCGCCGAAAAATGGCGGCAGCCATAGACGAAAAAGATTGGACGGCAGGAGGTCCTTCCGGACCCCCGCTGGACTTTTGGCAAGTGTCGTGGGGGTCAGGAGGCCCCCCACAAGCTGGCCAAAAGTTCCTGGAGGTCCAGCGGGGGTCAGGGAGCGATTTCCCGCCGCGAATCGTTTTCGTACGGAAAATGGCGCCGGCAGGAGATCGACTGCAGGAGGTCGTTCAGCGAGGCGCCGGAACCCTCGCTGAACGACCTCCTGCAGTCGATCTCCTGCCGGCGCCATTTTCCGTACGGAAACGATTCGCGGCGGGAAATCGCTCCCTGACCCCCGCTGGACCTCCAGGAACTTTTGGCCAGCTTGTGGGGGGCCTCCTGACCCCCACGAGACTTGCCAAAAGTCCAGCGGGGGTCCGGAAGGACCTCCTGCCGTCCAATCTTTTTCGTCTATGGCCGCCGCCATTTTTCGGCGCCATTTTGGAAAATGGCGCCGGCTGAAGACGACAAGATTCAGAGCAGGAGCCCGTTGCGGACCGCTGCCGTTCCGGACCGCCGCTGGACCCGCAGGTTATTTAAGTTATTTGGGGGGGGTTCGGGAGGGTGGGGGATTTAATTTAAAGGGTCGGGGGTGGGTTTTAGGGGGTTTTAGTGTGCCGGCTCACGATTCTAACGATTTATAACGATAAATCGTTAGAATCTGTATTGTATTGTGTTCCATAACGGTTTAAGACGATATTAAAATTATCGGACGATAATTTTAATCGTCCTAAAACGATTCACATCCCTATTAAACAGTTGTAAAAGAAATAGGTTAAGATTTAAATATTCTTAGCTGTTTGTTATTCTAAGGTGTTTTATCCCTAAAATGAGAAATGTAAAAAAAAAATAAAAATATATATATATTTCTTCTCTCACCCCACTTTATTGCTGGTTCAGCCCCTTGTTGTTTTACTGCTGTTACTACCTGGCCTACACATGGCCCTACCCTGCTTCTCTTGTAGTTATACTGGGATGTTTAGTCCTCCAAAATAAAGGAAAACTGTAACAATAAGAAAGTGAATATGTAATTATCTGAGAAGGGCTTTTAAACTTTGAGCATCAGTGAGTTTACCCAAAGGAGAAATTAAGCCAGTCTGTGATGTACTCTAAGCCTTGGGGTGCCAGGGATTGCTGCTGTACCACTTAGTCAGTGTTATGAGGTCTTCATGCACTGTTGGTGCCCTTTGCCCCACTTTTGATACCTTGAGATCTTCTTGTCACTGTTAGTGCTGTTTTACCCCTCTCATGGTGCCTTGGGTTGCTCATGCTACTGCTGTTGGTGCCCTTTGCCACTCTCTTGGTGTCTTGAGTTCTTCATGCCACTGTTGTTGTAGTCAGTATCTTTCCTCTACCGATGGTCTTCTGACAGTAAATGCATGCTACAAAATACTGGTCATCCAGAACTGTAAAATTCCTCCAGACCTCTGATGTCTTGCAAGATCCCTTCTCCCTCTCTGTGTCCCTAGTGCTGCTGTTGGGACTCAGGTTGAGAGTGGGTTAGGAGAGAAAAGACCAGGGGCAACTCATGTTCTCCATGACCAGCCCTGCCAGTATTACTTGCTGCCTCTTGTGATGCTGCTCACTGGATAATTATATTCCCCAAACTCTCCTCAACAACTAGATGTCTAAGATCCTCCAAGTCTGAAAATCTCTCACATCATTCATCTGAATCAGTAATTTCTCCAAGGATCTCCTGCAAACACTTGTCTGTTAGAAAGAGGAGGGGGAGGAGTGCTGTGCTAATTCTGGCTGCTCCTCTCCTAGTGACCCTCCACTGCTGATGCAATCTTCCTCCACTGACTCTGCCTTCTTCTGCTCCTGCACCACAAGAACAGTAGAGATGGGAGCAGGCAGCTGCTGTTCCAGCTTCTTACCCAGTCCACTCCAGCCTGTGAAGTGCACACTGAATGCTGAACATGTACATATGGTACATACGCTGTGTTTTTCCATGCTTTCTTGCATTCTGATTGTATTTTTCCCTCCACCTCTTCCATGGGGAGGCGATCTCATGCATTCATTGCACTTTGCTTGAAAAAAGTATTTACTGATGTTACTTCTGCTAGCCTCTTGAGCTGGAGGGCTTATGACAGGGGAAAATAATAAAGTGATGGATATGAATAGCCAGACAAAAGTAGATAGGTTTCTCTTACCAGCAGCTAGAGGGACTCCTTATTTAGCTCAGCGGTAGTCGCTAGTTATCATGGTAGAGCTAGACGTTTACAAGTTTAAATCTCAACATTATCAGTTGGTAAAATAGGCTCTGGCATTGGATAAGTGCTAAATCTTCACAGACCTTTAAACAATAATAATGAAGAGTAGCTCAATCCAATAAGTAGGAAAAGGCAGTAATGTTACTGTATGTAGATAGTAAAATGAGTAAGTTGAGTCTTTTGGTTTCTGTGGCATTCCTATCAGCCCTGGATTAACCATTAAGCAAAATAAACATGTGAATAGGATGCCAAGGGAAGGGGGTACCACAGAGTGTTGAAATTTTGCAATTTTTCTGTTGCCCTCCAGTTATAAATACATAATTTGCTTATATTGCTTACTGCTATTTAGTGTTAAAGAAATAAAATTTAAAAAAAAAAAGGTTATATTTAATATAGTTGTGGGGTCTGGCCTGAGGGATGGCCTGGAAGAAAACTGAAATTTTAATCTCTTATTTCACCTTCAGCACCTATTGAGTCATAATATCTTATCAATTAAGCAATGGAAGGGCTGAGATGGCACCAGTGTTGGGCTGTGCTTATGGCATCAGTTGGCCTTAATCTGGCCCTGATTCCCCTAGAGATCATCTCCATCCCTTCCCCCCCTTAAATTATGCAGATACAGAGAGTATCCACTTATGCCTTCCATTTGACACTTAATTTTGCAATCTCTTCCCTGGTCTTGGCCAATTTCCATTCTTTTCTTCTGTAACCCCAGTTTTCTGCTAAAAATTCCATGCGAGCAGGACTGAGAAGTACTGTGGTGACTTGTCCCCTGTATCCTTCAGGCAGAATCCAGGTGAACAAGGTAACAAGATTATGATGACTCTCTGTGATAGCCCTGTGGCTATTGTATGGGTGGATTATTTTGCATATCTTGATCAAATGAGCAACAAGGTCTTATTTTATCTTCTTTAATAAGTATTCTGTAGTTATTTTAATACAGTCGGGTTTCCACAATACAAAAGCAACAAGCCTAAGGCGTCTGTGAAGCCTTGTCTTGCAGCGAGTTCCATTGCAGAAAGGGTTGAGAGACAATCACAACTCTTGGATTATGAAAGCCACACTTTCCTGCAGGTATGAGTAATTTTGTAACTTCACCCAACTCATTTCGTGTTATGGAAAACCGAGACTATACAAGCCTTTAAATACCTCGGGGCTTGACAGAGCACATACAGGTTCAGGCTTTAATTCTAGCATTTGCATTAGATATTGGCTTTCCTGCATGGGCCCTCTAGTTTCCTAAGCAACAATATAAATGTTTTCACATTATGCTATGCATACCTTGCAGCCAGAATTATTGCAGCGTTCTTAAATACATTTGTAACTTGTTCTAGAAAAATTATGCATATTTTTTATCATCGCTATTTTCATTTTTCTAGATTGCGTCCACACTGCTGAATAGAGCCAAGGTGTCAGTTTGCTGTCAAACTCAGCATGACCTGATCTTTGGCGACTGTATTTTCAGATGAACACACTTCACTTTAGTGCACTTGAAAGTCAGATGAAATCAAACACAAGAGACTACAGCCACTTGGAGAGATCTTGAGTATTGACTGCATACGGAATACGAACAAGTCCCAGCAACTTATGCAGTGCCGGCCTTTGGGTAAGGGGTCACTGTGGGGGTTCACCCCGGCTGCCGTGAGCTGAGGGGCACCCTGGGTGCACTGCCAGCAGCATCGCCTGTTATGCTGGTCTGGAGCACCAGCACAACATGGAGAGCTGATTTTCGCCATTTGCCCTAGAGCTGGCCTTGAACTTGGGCTCAAGTGGAAAGAGGTCAGAAAAGATACAGATTAAATGCAGAAAACTTTATTTAGTTGAATTGCCTTTCCTTGCTAAGGGAAAGGCCATTTTGAAAGCCCATAACACCCTGCAGGACCAGCAAGCTACATTTTGCAAAGGAAACTCCTGGAAGAGACTCTTTGAAAATGTAGGGCCAGTGGGGACTGCTGGTACAAAAGTACCTATGGCTTGTGAACTTGCTTTACAGCAGGTCAAAGCAGACGCAGCGAAGTGTGCATGGGAATTTCAAAATTAAATCCTTGTGTATTCTGTACCTCCCCTGCCCTCCTCCCCCCTTAGACTTACCCCTTACCCTTGCTGCAGCCAGAAGACAAGCGTTGCATTTATATTAACTTTCTCAATAAATGCCATTGTTTGTGAGGGTTTGTTTTTTTTTGCTATAACTGAAAGGCTAGCATACTTTGTGAATGTAAATATATTCATCTTTTTTTAATCTGCTAATTTTAATCTGCTAAGGGGCTGCTGCTTCTGTTTAACGCTCTATGTTTTGGTGTCCATTCACCCTCTTACATAGTCTTACATAGTTGTGATCAGTATAGTTTTTCTTTTTCATGGGATCATTTTGGATAACGGCAGCTTTTTCTTGAGCATGTCAGAGTCTATTACAACAAAAGGAAATGTGAACTTGTAATGCACATGTAATTATATAATGGATTTGCTTCAGTGTTCTATTTAAATTATGGGATTGAATCATAGAATTATGGTATGTACATTGATTATTCCATTTAAGAGTTCAGGTTATAAGTGAATCTATCTATCTATCTATCCTAGAGCAGCCTTTAAACTAGAACAAGGGGGAAAGCCGACAGTCACTCAGCAGTGCATGGTTAAGAGAAATGTATCCTTGAAGGATACTAATGAAATAGGAGAGTTAGGGCATCCCAACAGAGAGGTTCCAATAAAAGCAAACATAGACCATGTGCCTATATGTAAAAAAAATCACGGAAAAGCAGGTTGTTAATACAAACAAAAAACACACTTTGAAATGTCTGTATGCCAATGGCAGAAGTCCTGCCTAGGTCACCTGACCATTTCTCTTCAAACTCTTCCAAGTTTTTATATTCCCTGTTACATGTAACTTTATATTTCATAGTTCACTCTCAGTTTCAATGTATTTATTCCCCTGTTAAATGTAAACCGATGTGATATGTCTATGAACACGGTATATACAAGTTTTTTAAATAAATAAATAAATAAGAAGTAAGATGGGAGAGTTAGAGTGTATAGCAGTAACTGATGAGATTGACATAACTGGCATCACAGAGACTTAGTGGAAGGAGGATAACCACTGTGGTGGCGTCAACTGAATCCAGGAAAGCATTTGTAATGCAGAGGCATTAGAAGGAAGCTGGGAGGTGCCAGTATGTGTGACAGAGGCCTAAGGGCCATCACTTGTTTGCCACAGATGATCAATGACGGGCTTGGGCTTGGGGCCTTAATGGATTGATGACTGGATATGTCAGGAGGGGCTCTGGCTTGGTTTGTTTTGTGGCGGCTGGGCCGAGATCCCTTCCAGCGGATGGGCTCCATGGGGGCTTGCTTTGTGGCAGCCTGGGCCAAGATCCCATCCGGTCATGATGCCTGTTCTGGGGGCTCACTGGGCGTGAGACCCCGCGGTTCTGCTTGGGAGGAAATCATAGTTGTTGGCACCTGCCCAGTAGCAATTGTAAACATTATTGACAAGACTCGGAACCTAGATTTGACTCCCCTTTCAGTGACTCTAATAAACAGCTGTGGCCTTGCATCCAAATGGCGTGTTACGTTTTTCCTTGTGTTTGACTGGTGGAGTACAGCTAGGCTGGAGTGGGGGTGGAATAGAGCCATGGGTGCCCAGGCTGCCCGGTTAACTTGTTCATGACCCTAATAACACCAGCCGCACTTCCTTAGCAAGCACTTACCTATGCTGCTTGGCACACTTGTGACAATATGATTCTGAGAAGCCCTATTTTTACAGATCCTGGAAGCTTTACAAACTTGAGCCAAGCTGCTGTAGACTATGCGGCCTGACATTGGAGAGGAATATAATATTAGCCCAGAAAATGAAATCTAATTTCTCAGGCTTGCCTCATTTTGAGAGCACTTTTCAGAGCTATTTACATGGGTAAATAATAATGTCCAAATTCTGTGCATAAATTGGCTGTGTTGTATACCATGTATACTTTTAGTGGCATTTAGAGGAAACGATTCCAGGGGCATCGTTCGGTCATGGGGAGGAAAATAATGTACAGAAATTGCATTTTCTAATTTGTGCATGTCAATTGCCATGAAAAATATACCTTCACATAAAACAGGTGCAAATGTTCATTGGTGAATTTCAAAATGAAAGAACGTGCATACTTTTGCTTTTAAAATTGGCACAAAGTCCACGGGAAAAAAGTACATATGGACTTGATCTTTATGTGGACAGTTTTATATTGTCTCAGGTATGTTAATTTAACATGTACACTATGTAGTTTAGAAAACATGTGCCAAACTTATTTTATGGACAATCTGAGAACAGTTTCCAAAACCATGCAGGCAGATGCACAGTCTACAGGAAGTCTTACCTATGGATTTTGCACCAAGTCTGAAAGGAAAAGCAAGAGCATATTTTGAAAATCGCCCAAGGAAAAATTATCCAGAGCAATTTGTACTTCCTTTTTCTGCGGCTACTTTTTCACGTCAAAATAATGCATGTAGATTTGAAAATGCAAGACTATGCTCGTTGTTGCCATCCCTGGCTTTATCCCAGTTGGAAAAGCCTTTGCAAAAATATAAGGTGGGCACTTTTCAAACAGCCCTTTTACAGGAGTAAATAGCTATTTACATGGGTGAATGGCCATCTTTAACATCTATATTAATACGGTTCCTCTCACAGAGTGGGGAGCCAGCTGGATGGGGATTTCCATAAGAACATAAGAAATTGCCATGCTGGATCAGACCAAGAGTCCATCAAGCCCAGAATCCTGTTTCCAACAGAGGCCAAACCAGGTTACAAGTACTTGGCAAGTAACCAAACACAAAGTAGATCCCATGCTACTGATGCCAGTAATAACAGAGACTAGTCCCTAAGTCAACTTGATTAATAGCAGTTAATGGACTTCTCCAAGAACTTATCCAAACGTTTTTTGAACCCAGCTACACTAACTGCACTAACCACATCCTCTGGCAACAAATTCCAGAGCTTAATTGTGCGTTGAGTGAAAAATAAGTTTCTCCGATTAGTTTTAAATGTGCTACTTGTTACTTATTGGCGTGCCCCCCTAGTCCTTCTGTTATCTGAAAGAGTAAATAACTGATTTACAACTACCCTTTCTAAAACTCTCATGATTTTAAAGACCTCTATCATATCCCCCGTCAGCCATCTCTTCTCCAAGCTGAACATCCCTAACCTCTTTAGTCTTTCTTGATAGGGGAGCTGTTCGAGATTCTAGGACAAGGTTGGTCAGGATTTTTTGCCTGCCCAGCCACCTTCCCTGCAGGTTGAACCCTTGGGTTCTGGTAGCCAGCAGGGCTTAGGCTGTAACTGGAGACACACTGAGTCTAGAAGTAGAGCAGGCATTGGAGACAATGCAGGGGCAGGCGATAAGACAGGAAGCAGAAACAAGTTGGAACTGGAAGCCAAGACTGGAGCTGAAGGCACAGGCAGGAACTGAAAGCAGGAAAAAGATGGAGACAGACAGGGGCTGAAGATAGGGCAGAAACAGGAGACAAAGCCTAGTGTAAAGACAGGGCTGGACTGGAGACATAACTGAAACTGGAAGTACAGGCTGGAATCGGAGACAAGGCCTGGGACCGGAGACAAGGGCAAGGTCTGGGACTTGTGACAGACAGAGAAGTTCTGGGGCCACAGGGAAGACTAGACAGGATGAGACAAGGACTGGACAGAACTAGACTAGGACAGGACAAATGAGACAATGCAGGAGACCCGAAAGCCAAGGTAGGGCATGGAAGTACTAGAAGACCCAAAGTCCAAGGGTACAGCTGAGCAGGACAAGAAGGCTTAAGAGGCCATAGGGCAAGGCAGAAGTCCATGAAGACCACAAGGCAAGGCAGAAGACCAAGAAGACCATGGAGCAGGAAAGCTAGGCAAGGTGGGCCAATGCAAAGAGCCATGGAGATTTGATGAAGAAGACCCAAGGAGAGAGAAATAAGGCTGGCCTGGCTGTGTCATGCGAGCATCAAGAAGGTATCTAGCACAGGAGAGAGGATGGCTCTGTGAGACCTTCTTCTAGTGGGGAACCTGCCTAGCAGCCAGGTTTGTGACAGTCCCTTAGTCATGTTCTTGTATTCTCATCAAGCATAGTGTGAAGTATGTGGACTGCATATTCAGGTATCAGATAGTTTCTTAATGAGGACGACTATATGTTTAACATTCCGTAAGCTTCCTGGGTCTCTTTCATACTTGAAAATGAATTGGAGCTGACATGTCCTCTCATGCCTGGCACGCAATGTACGGTATTGCAGCTGTTTTGTATCAAAGCAGATATGACATAATTAAGATTATATGCATGTGCTTTGATCCAGTTATGTAGGAGGAAAATGGTGAGACCTTACAGGTTAACAATACAAAAGCAGAAGAGCATTTAATTAAAGTGCAGCATGCTCTTTTGTGAGGAGTCATGAACAACATGATTCTCCCCTTGTTTCTGGCATATTAAGTCAATGTCCTGTACAGGAAATCTTAATAGAAAACAAAAACAATTCTTAATACAGGCTACTAAGTCCTCACTGTACAACTATACACCATTAAACCATCAGTTTTGAGGAACCCAATCTTATTTCAAACAATTTAAACTTTTTATAACATAAGGGAAATAATTTCAGAAAAATAATGTGCTGTTAGCAGATACAGTCGTCTGGCTCTTGCCCAGAAAGGGCTGCAACCAGTTTCATGTATACAGCACTTATAATCACTTCATTTACCGTTTCCCAATATCTTCAATCATATATTGAGTAGTCACCACACTTTAAAACATTTTTTTTTCACCACACTTGTTTTAAAAACTTCCTTGTGCAAACCATTACTCTCACCAATACCTCTGCGTCTTATCCTAAAATTAATGGCTTTATGTCACTTTTTAAATCAATTCTGCACTTAGCTTCTAGATCTTTTTTTCTTTCTTTCTTTTTTTCTTTCTTCGTACTGTGCTGTACTCTCCTCCGTGTTAAACGCTCTGCTTACTTCCCAACATTGTCAATGTTTCAGCGTCTAATACCACATTCTTCAGGGGATTCAACCTATCAAACATAACACAATAATTCTTCTGATCTTTTTTTTCTTTCTTATAAATTACTTTAACCCATTTTACAACTTAACCACAACTCAATGAAACTTACTATTTTTTTTGGCCACAACCAGCTCCACCCCACAGCACTCCTTCAACAATGGCGCACCATGCTCAAAACCTGAACGCCGTCGATATACGTTTTAAAACGTTCAACCTACTCCAATGTGAACCAATCATTTTCTGTAAGCCAGATAAACCGACCAATTAACCTCCTTGTTTAGTCCTTCTGGGTACACCGTACGCAATTTAAAAATCCACTTCGGTTCTTTTTGTAATAATCTTTGGTTTAAGTCGCCTCCTCATTCGTTTTTTATGAGGACATCTAGCACCGTACATCTTAAGTTATCAAAGAGGTGACCCTTTTCCACACAATGTTGCACCAGTGGTGCCTCTTAGAGATGTGAATCGTTTTCCATATCGTCTTAACGATAGAAATCGTGTGGCAGGAGAAGAAAATCGTGTTTGGCACGATTATTTCGTTGAAAAATCGTTAAAAATCGTTTTTTTCCGATTAGTGCGCACTAACTCGAGTTAGTGCGCACTAACTCAAAATGATACAAATAGACACTTTCCAGGTCACTGAAGGTCAGTTAGGAATGAATATGTGTTCCTATTGGCTGGCAGCCCTCTTATCTATTGATGTTACCAAGGTTACCACTGAGGTGATGGTTGGGGGGATGGGAAATGGAACTGGAAACTCATGAACACCAACAGAAAATGAAATAAAGTGTTCACACTTCCCAGGTCAGTAAAGGTCACTTAGGAATGAATATGTATTCCTATTGGCTGGCTGTGCTCTTATCTATTGATGTTACCAAGGTTACCACTGAGGTAATGGTTGGGGGGATGTGAAATGGAAACAGTTGGAAGCTTGACATGTGATGATCAGCACTCACGTGACTAGAACTTCTTTGTTTATTATTTTTGTTAGCAGACACGTGCATGTTGAATTTGCCAATCACTGTGCATTTTAGAAAGGTGGTCCTGGCTGGAACTGTACACAGTTCAAATATATGTAATTGATTGTTGGTAAGTGTATTTTTTAAGTAGCCACACTGGCACAAGTATGTTTACTTTTCCTCCTACTTAACTCACTAGCTCAGCTTTGTAAGAAGGGCTTCTCTGCTTGAGTGAGGGTCAGGCAGCTCCCCCCTGTCTGTGAAGCCAGCCTCTCACTAGTAATGCAGGGAGGGAGCTGTCTCAGACTTCACCATCCTCCCCCCCCCCCTCACCCACACACCATTCACTAGCTGGGACATGGGGGAAGTCAGGAGTGAGGGTCAGGCAGCTCCCCCCTGTCTGTGAAGCCAGCCTCTCACTAGTAATGCAGGGAGGGAGCTGTCTCAGACTTCACCATCCTCCTCCCCCCCCCCCCCTCACCCACACACCATTCACTAGCTGGGACATGGGGGAAGTCAGGAGTGAGGGTCAGGCAGCTCCCCCCTGTCTGTGAAGCCAGCCTCTCACTAGTAATGCAGGGAGGGAGCTGTCTCAGACTTCACCATCCTCCCCCCCCCCCTCACCCACACACCATTCACTAGCTGGGACATGGGGGAAGTCAGGAGTGAGGGTCAGGCAGCTCCCCCCTGTCTGTGAAGCCAGCCTCTCACTAGTAATGCAGGGAGGGAGCTGTCTCAGACTTCACCATCCTCCTCCCCCCCCCCTCACCCACACACCATTCACTAGCTGGGACATGGGGGAAGTCAGGAGTGAGGGTCAGGCAGCTCCCCCCTGTCTGTGAAGCCAGCCTCTCACTAGTAATGCAGGGAGGGAGGTGTCTCAGACTTCACCATCCTCCCCCCCCCTCACCCACACACCATTCACTAGCTGGGACATGGGGGAAGTCAGGAGTGAGGGTCAGGCAGCTCCCCCCTGTCTGTGAAGCCAGCCTCTCACTAGTAATGCAGGGAGGGAGCTGTCTCAGACTTCACCATCCTCCCCCCCCCCCTCACCCACACACCATTCACTAGCTGGGACATGGGGGAAGTCAGGAGTGAGGGTCAGGCAGCTCCCCCCTGTCTGTGAAGCCAGCCTCTCACTAGTAATGCAGGGAGGGAGCTGTCTCAGACTTCACCATCCTCCCCCCCCCCCTCACCCACACACCATTCACTAGCTGGGACATGGGGGAAGTCAGGAGTGAGGGTCAGGCAGCTCCCCCCTGTCTGTGAAGCCAGCCTCTCACTAGTAATGCAGGGAGGGAGGTGTCTCAGACTTCACCATCCTCCCCCCCCCCTCACCCACACACCATTCACTAGCTGGGACATGGGGGAAGTCAGGAGTGAGGGTCAGGCAGCTCCCCCCTGTCTGTGAAGCCAGCCTCTCACTAGTAATGCAGGGAGGGAGCTGTCTCAGACTTCACCATCCTCCCCCCCCCCTCACCCACACACCATTCACTAGCTGGGACATGGGGGAAGTCAGGAGTGAGGGTCAGGCAGCTCCCCCCTGTCTGTGAAGCCAGCCTCTCACTAGTAATGCAGGGAGGGAGCTGTCTCAGACTTCACCATCCTCCCCCCCCCCCCTCACCCACACACCATTCACTAGCTGGGACATGGGGGAAGGCAGGAGTGAGGGTCAGGCAGCTCCCCCCTGTCTGTGAAGCCAGCCTCTCACTAGTAATGCAGGGAGGGAGCTGTCTCAGACTGGTATCAGGGTTAGGGCACTGTGTGCAGGAAGATCACAACACTCCTGGTATTAATAGGGATAGGGCACTGTAAGAGATGACTGTAGTAGATTGAATAAAGATCTGATGTTTCTGCTCTCCTCACACCAAACAAAAACAACACACAAGCAGAGAAGCCCTTCTTACAAAGCTGAGCTAGTGAGTTAAGTAGGAGGAAAAGTAAACATACTTGTGCCAGTGTGGCTACTTAAAAAATACACTTACCAACAATCAATTACATATATTTGAACTGTGTACAGTTCCAGCCAGGACCACCTTTCTAAAATGCACAGTGATTGGCAAATTCAACATGCACTAGCATTTCAGGTGCCTGCTAACAAAAATAATAAACAAACAAGTTCTAGTCACGTGAGTGCTGATCATTACATTACTTTTTTTGTCAAGCTTCCAACTGTTTCCATTTCACATCCCCCCAACCATTACCTCAGTGTTAGCCTTGGTAACATCAATAGATAAGAGCACAGCCAGCCAATAGGAATACATACATACATATTCATTCCTAAGTGACCTTTACTGACCTGGGAAGTGTGAACACTTTGTTTCATTTTCTGTTGGTGTTCGTTAGTTTCCAGTTCCATTTCCCATCCCCCCAACCATCACCTCAGTGGTAACCTTGGTAACATCAATAGATAAGAGGGCAGCCAGCCAATAGGAACACATATTCATTCCTAACTGACCTTCAGTGACCTGGAAAGTGTTTATTTGTATCATTTTCAGTTAGTGCGCACTAAATCGAGTTAGTGCGCACTAACACGATTTAACGATTTTTAACGATAAATCGTTAGAATTTCTATTGTATCGTGTTCTATAACGATTTAAGACGATATTAACATTATCGGACGATAATTTTAATCGTTGAAAAACGATTCACATCCCTAGTGCCTCTAATTTCAAACATTTTAGAGCACTTTTATGTTTGATGAGGCGGGTCTTTAGTTTCCTCATGGTCTTACCCACGTATAGTAGTTAGCACGGACCCCAAATATCATACACAAGCATACTGGTTAAACAAGAGGTTCTTACAATCAGGACATAATTTTTCAACTTGGTAATGGGCATTCGTATATTAGAATGAGCTATACTACACATGGAGCAAGCATTGCATGGATAGTGACCCACCTCTTCCAATGTTTTGTCCTCTACTGGCTTAAAAAAGAATGGACTACACGGTCCTTGATGTTACTACCTCATTTGAACACTACCATTGGCTGTTCCTTAAATACTGGGTAAAGTTGTAGAATATGCCAGTGCTTTTTTGATAGCAGAGCTTTTTAATAGCAGAGCATTTAACGCGGAGGAGAGTACAGCACAGTACAAAGAAAGAAAAAAAGATCTAGAAGCTAAGTGCCAAATTGATTTAAAAAGTGTCATAAAGCCATTCATTTTAGGATAAGACGCAGAGGTATTGGTGAGAGCAATGGTTTGCACAAGGAAATTTTTAAAACAAGTGTGGTGAAAAATTTTTTTTTAAAGTGTGGTGATTACCCAATATATGATTGAAAATATTGGGAAACGGTAAATGAAGTGATCATACGTGCTGTATACACAAAACTGGTTGTAGCCCTTTGTGGGCAAGAGCCAGATGACTGTATCTGTTAACAGCACATTATTTTTCTGATACTATTTCCCTTATGTTACAAAAAGTTTAACTTGTTTGAAATAAGATTGGGTTCCTCAAAACTGCTGATTTAATGGTGTATAGCAGGAAATCTTAATGACATCATTAATTACTGAAAAGCAATAATGTGTGGTAAGCAGACATGACCATTACCTTCCAACATTTTCTAAGCAAATAGAGTTGTTAGGTTTAAAATTAAATGTTTAGTGTCAGCTAATAACATTGGAGATGATTTTCAAAAGGATTTACATGCATAAAACTGGATTTTACACGTTTAAATAGACTTTAAGCACGTAAAATGGGCTTTAGAAAATTGCCATCTTTTCTGTTCCTAAGCAAGCTAAATTATCCATGATATGTGGGTGACATCATCCGGCGCACTGAACAGACTCGTCTCTCCTAGCTAGTAGAGCTTTTAACTATACTGTGTATGTATGTATGTATGGCAGTTCATGTGTGTGCATTACCTCGTGAGCCTCCCTAGTCAATTTTTATCCAAGAACATGGATGAACACACAACATCTCCATTGATTTTTTTTCCTCCTAAATCTTTTTTTCAATATTTTTTCTTCAGTAATTCCTTTTAGTTGTCTTGCTTCCTCTGCAGCACCCCCAACAGAATTTTTAGTGCTCAAGAAAAAGAAAAAGTAAAACAGAAGATATCATAAAGACTTTTCTCCTCAACATTTTTGGCAAAAAAGAAGCCTACTGGGAGTGGATTCAAGAACTGCATTTGTGGCAAGGCAATGTCCCTCACGATTGGGCACAAAATCTGCTATCATTGCCTTGGCCTGGAACATGATCAGGTAAACCGCTATGCCTGTGGATGACTGTTTCTGCATTTAAGCCGCCTATCTTTCAGGGATCTCCAACATGTTGGCAGTTTTCCTAAGCAGAGTGCTCCACCCACACAATTGGTCCCTGTGACAAACAGCAGCTAACAAACTGTTTGACCTATGGGGCCAATCATCCTGTTTGCGTCAAAATAGAACAGGAAGCTATACAAGTTATGCTCAGTTTTGTTCCTGATTCTCAGGTTAGCTCAGGTTGCTTTTCTGCTAAATTGGGGAACAAGCCTCATGTACGCTTTTCCACCAATACTGCTGATCATCAAGTAAGTGCAAATTCTGCTCCAAGTCTATGCTCACTTGATCCTCATAATTCCAACATGGCCCAGACAGATGTGGTTTTCATATCTCGTACAACATTCCAGCAGTCCTCCCATACATCTAGGACAGGCCCCACATTTCTAACTTGGGATGAATGAATGCTGTTCCATCCCAAACTTCCATCCCTCAACCTAATGGCTTGGATGTTGAATGCTCACTGATCGCTAATCTATCTTTGCCCATAGAAATTGAAGACAATGAATTAGGCTAGAAAGCCTTCAACTAGGAGAAATTATGCCTTTAAATGGGAACAATATTTTCCCTGGTGCCAACAGAACACATTTGATCTGTTCTTGTGTGAATCCAAACGTTTGCTAATATACCTGCTTTCCCTTTCCGACATCAGAGCAACTCTCAGTGCCATAGTGGCTTATACTACAATAAATAATCAACCCATCTTTACTCATCCTTCATTGTCAAGATTCATGAAAGGTTTATGGCACATGAAGGATCCAGTACAAAAATCTCTGATTCCATGTGACTTGAATGTTGTCCTTTTCCAATTGATGAATCTGTCTTTTGAACCATTTGATTTGGCTTCCCTTAAGTTCTTGACATGAAAAGTTATATTTTTATAGAAGTAACAACTGCTAAAAGAGTCATTAAACTCCAGTCCAGATGCCTGTTCGCTGACCTCCATTCATGCAATTCTTTCACAATAGGGTGGTGCTCCACACTCACCTGAAGTTTCTTCCAAAAGTTGTATCCATTTTCCACATTAATCAATCAATTGTATTGCCTATCTTCTTCCTGAGACTGCATGTTCAGGAAGGTGATAAGACCCTTTACATGTTAGATTGTAAAATTACTCTGTCATACTACAAGAAAAGAACTCAGCCGCATTGCCAAGCTTCACGACTCTTCATATCATACGATGCTAACAGATTTGGCGTTGTTGTGAACGTGGACTCTTGGATCGGCTAGAGTGCTGGGTGGATCCGCTGGAGGAAGACCTATAGCGGGACTTATAGCCGGAAGGCGGAACTGGACCAGGAGACCTGACAGGACCTTCACCTATACCAGCCCTCGTTCACCGCAGGTTGAGTCCTTGGGTACTGGGGCCGGCAGGATTTAGGCGAGGGTCTCCTGGCAATGAAGAATCCAGTGAACAGTCCAGGTCAAGGCAGGCAGAAGCATTGGAAAGACGGAGACGGTCCAGAGGTCGTGACAGGTGGCAGTGGTGCAAGACAGGAAACCAGGCCAGAGGTCGGGGCAGGCTGAAGACTAGCGAAGCCGGAGAACGAGCCAAGGATCAGGGCAGGCAGCAGACAGAGAGTATTGGAAGCCAAGCCGAAGTCAAAGCCAGGGAATCAAGCCAAAGCAGGAGCAGGAGCTGGACCAGGAACTCAGGAGCAGAGCAGGAACAGGATCACGGAGTCAGGAATATAGGAACTGGAGTATGCAGGGACAGCAACTAGTTACTTGGAGAGTCAACCTGTTGCCAAGGCAGAGAACACTGATCCAAGCTGGGCTTAAATAGCCCGGGCATCTGACATCATCTTCGGGGGCCGGGCTGGGCCGAGGTTTCCTGCCATGGCTCCTTCAAATTTTGGCCCGGTGCGCATGTGCATGCGCCTAAGGGACAGAGCCTAGACCAAGAAGTTGGTGGCTTCTCCCTCGTGGGGAGAACGCTGTGGGAAGGCCCCATTGTGGCCCGGAGCCGTGTGAAGCAGGCAGTGGCAAGAAGCGGAGAGGAGCAGCAGGTGAGGGGGGACCTGGCCGTGGCTGCTCACAGCCAGGGTTCCCAACAGGCGTAGAAGTACCAAATATAAACAGTCCATAGAAACATAGAAACATGGTAGAAAAAGACCGTATGGCCCATCCAGTCTTTCCATTCATCCAGTTAATTTAGCATCACTTCCTTAGAGATCCCCAGTATTTATCACATGCTTTCTTGAATTCAGATACTGTTTTGTCTCTACCACCTCCACTGGGAGGCTGTTCCATGCATCTACCACCCTCCCTGTAAAGAAATATTTCCTAAGATTATTCCTGAATCCATCTACTTTCACCCTCATCTCATGACCCCTTATTCTAGAGCCTCCTTTCCATTAAAAAAGGATCACCTCCTATGCATGGAAACCTTTGAGACATTTGAAATTCTCTATGTATTAGGGATGTGAATCGGGTGCCCGATCTTTCCCGCTTTTGGGTTCGTCTGGCCACTGGAAAATCTCATTTTCCCGCGGATCCCCGTTTTTTTTTTTTTAGTGAAAAATTGTTTTTTGGGTTAGTGCGCACTAAGGGGAGTTAGCGCGCACTAACGGGAGTTAGCGTGCACTAACCCGAAAAACAAGTTTTACGAAAATTCATGGGGAAAAGTGATCATTTCTTTTTTTACCCAATATATTAACAAATTTAGAAATATCGTATGACATTTCAATTCGTTAGAAAAACGATTCACATCCCTACTATGTATGATATCTCCCCTAACTCACCTTTCCTCTAGGGTTTACATGTTTAGATCTTTAAGTCTGTTCCCATGCTTTAGAATGAAGACCACCGACCATTTTAGTAGCCACCCTCTGGACTGACTCTATCCTGTTTATATTTTTTTGAAGGTGCTGTCTCCAGAATTGTACACTGTATTCCAAGTGAGGTCTCACCAGGGACCTATGCAGGGCAATATCACCTCCTTTTTACTGCTGACCATTCCTCTCCCTATGCAGCCATGCATCTTTCTAGCTTTTACTATTGCTTTATCCACCTGTTTGGCCACCTTAGGATCATCAGATGCAGTTACCCCAGACAACGCTCTTCCTTTGTGCTTAGAAGAATTTCACCTCCAATACTGTACCTTTCTGGGTTTTTGCATCCTAAATGTATTACTCTGCATTTTTTAACTTTAAATCTTAGTTGCCAGATCTTAGGTCATTCCTAGATCTTTGCTAGATCCCTCCTCATGTTTTCCACTCCTTCCTGGCTGTCCACCCTGTTACAGATATTAGTATCATTGGCAAAAAGACAAACCTTTCCCGACAACCCTTCTGTTATGTCACTCACAAAAATGTTGAAAATAACTGGTCCAAGGACCAATCCCTAAGGCACACCACCAGTAACACCCTCCTCCTCAGAGAAAACTCCATTTACCATTACCCTTTGTCGCCTCCCATTTAGCCAATTTCTAACTCAGTCAGCCTCTCTAGGATCCATACCAAGGGCATACAATTTATTTAAGTCTTCTGTGCAGAACTGCACTGGATAGTGGATTGCATTCAGTATTGCTATACTTTAGCAAGCTTACAAATCACAAATTCTGTCAAAGCTCATCAAGTAAGAGCTAAGGCCTCTTCCATAGTGCACCTGTGAGATGAACCTCTCTAAGTGCCACGGAGTATGAGCCTTTCAACTATGGTGGGATTGGTGATGCCTGGCTAACGAACCAATTGGGCCCCCACCGATAGTAGGGAAACTCATTCAGAGTGAGACAGGAGCTAGGCTTCACCTTTATTAGCCTCTTCCCCAATAGGTTGAGCCCTTGGGTCTGAGGCCAGCTGGACTTAGGCAAGGATCCTGAGGAGAGCGATTAGGTGGAGACAGAACCAGACTGAGGTCAGGACAGGCGGAGGTCAGGTGGAGGTCAGGCAGCGTCCGAATCAAGGCAATGGTCAGGGCAGGCAGCGATCAGGCAGTGTCAGTATCCAAATGGTCAGGGCAGGCAGAGATCAGGCAGCTTCAGTATCCAGGTGATGGTCAGAGCACAAAAGGCAGTCAGAGAGAGAGAGACAAGGACAACAGGGAATGGAGTAGATTGGGACAGGGCAGGAAGCAGTAGGAACTGGAATAGGCAAGGTGAGGAGCAGGGCTGGGATACGATGAAGCAATGCACTCTGCAGGCAGCTAGTCACAGCAGGATGACTTGTTGCTGTGGCATTGGTGGATTGCAAAACTGGCCTTTAAATAGTCAGGCTCTGGTGACATTACTGAGGAATGCTGTGACCATTAAGATTCAGCGTAGTGCGAATGCGCATGCCTAAGTAGAGCCAAGAAGAGAGAGACATGGAGGTGTCCAGCATGCTCTGCATCCCACGGCCTGCTGCATTGATAGCATCCAGCGGTCTGCAGGGTCAGTGGTGACCTGGAGTGAGTGAGGCCAGTTATAGGGCCAACCCAAAATTGGCCAAACATTACACAAAGACATCTGGAAAGCTGCAACTTGATCATTTCACACCTTTACATCCTATTACTGTCTGGACAACTTCTCAAGGATTGATAGTAAATTCAGACAAGCAGTTTTACCCACTGTGGAGTCCAGGTTGCCTTTTCAGTAAATGCTCCACAACAACTCAGCTTGGAGCTTCCTATGCGTCGTGACTAATTCAGCATGCTTATTGATGAAAAAAGCACATTTTCTTACCGTACATAGTATTTTCTATAGATAGCAGGATGAATTAGTCATGCAAAATACCTGCCCACCTCTCTGGAGAGTCGACTATCTGGCTAGAATTAGCTCTGATATTAACTAAGGAGGCTCATGAGGCAACGCCTGCATGGGAACCTAGAGTTAAAAGATCTATTACCTAAGAGAGATGAGTCAATTGGGAGCCATCAGAAGACATCACCCACAAGTCATGGTTAATTCATTCTGCTAACTACAGAAAACACAGTATACACTAAACAAATTTGCTTTAAGGCATAATTCCATTGAAAATTCATTCCATAGGGCTAAATTGTCAAAAAGGTTTACACACATAAATGGGCTCCAGTGTGTATATGGTATTTTATAAATATTAGGGATGTGAATCGTTTTTTGACGATTTAAAATATCGTCCGATATATTTTAAATCGTCAAAAATCGTTAGGGCCACGATACAATACCAATTCCCCCGATTTATCGTCAAAAAATCGTAAATTGGGGGAAGGGGGAGGGCAGGAAAACCGGCACACTAAAACCCCCTAAAACCCACCCTCGACCCTTTAAATTAAATCCCCCACCCTCCCGAACCCCCCCCCCCCAATGCCTTAAATTACCTGGGGGTCCAGCGGCGGTCCGGAACGGCCTCCTGCAATTGAATCGTGTTGTCTTCAGCCGGCGCCATTCTGCGCCGCCATTTTGCAAAATGGCGGCGCAAAATGGCGGCGGCCATAGACCAATACGATTCGACTGCAGGAGGTCGTTCCGGACCCCCGCTGGACTTTTGGCAAGTCTTGTGGGGGTCAGGAGGCCCCCCCCCAAGCTGGCCAAAAGTCCCTGGGGGTCCAGCGGGGGTCCGGGAGCGATTTCCTGCCGCGAATCGTTTTCCGTACGGAAAATGGCGCCGGCAGGAGATCGACTGCAGGAGGTCGTTCAGCCGGGGTGTTTTAGTGTGCCGGTTTTCCTGCCCTCCCCCTTCCCCCGATTTAGCTACGGACCGCCGCTGGACCCCCAGGTAATTTAAGGCATTTGGGGGGGGGGGTTCGGGAGGGTGGGGGATTTAATTTAAAGGGTCAGGGGTGGGTTTTAGGGGGTTTTAGTGTGCCAGTTCACGATTTTAATGATTTTCACAATACTCTAAACACCCAAACGGCGACGATACGATTCCCTCCCCCTCCCAGCCAAAATCGATCGTTAAGACGATCGAGGACACGATTCACATCTCTAATAAATATTGCAAGTACATGTGTATTTTCGATTTTGCAAATACATTTTACTGAGGAGAAAAATGGGCAGTCTAAGGGTGTTCTGGGGAGGGTTCAGAAGTGGTAGTTGCTATTTTTTAAGAGATATAGACATATACATTTACTTTTACACATAGTGATTGGCCAATTCTTATGCTCACTAAAATAAAAAATAAAGACGTCAAAAGACACTAATCCACATTCAATTCAACAACCCAGATTGAAAGGTGTCCTACTTTGCCACTATCCTTCTGGTATTATTATAAATGGTATAATTCATTTAAACATCTCTGACTGTGGACTAAAATTATAGTCATATACCATATATATGATTCAGTCCATCCTAAAATCGTCCAAAATCTTTATGAAGAACTTTTTATTTCCCCGAGTAGAGCTTCCACGCCGCTGCTCTTCCATGCTCTACTCAGCATACTAAAAGTTCTTCATAAAGATTTTGGATGATTTAAGGATGGACTGAAACACATATACCTTCAAGAATCATTTCTCAACAGCTAGCGAGTAATTTTTTATTCCTCTGAGGAAGCCACATTTGATGGTTGAAGGAAGGATCTTCAGTTGGGCAGATATAAACAGTTTCATTATGCTGGGCTGCAGTTAAGCATAATTAAGTACTCTCGCAACATAGTATTTACTCTTGTTTATAATGTTTGATGCTGAGTTACAACGAGGCAATTTTGAAACAAATTCCTTAACATTTTTCACATTTTTTTTGCACATAAGTTTTGTATGGCAATATATGAGACTCTATTGTCATTAAGGGGTTTTTGTCAGAATTGATTATAACTATTTGAGGCTTGTTGGCACTTGAGGTGAAAGCCTTAAGGTTGCTTGCTATCTATGATAGTAGGTTATGATCTGGCTTTTTTCCTCATTTGCTTAAATATGTATTATGTGCAGTCTCATATAACATTTGTAATTTCCACACTTTTTTTTTTTTTGTAGATTTTTGTGATAGTTTTTGTTATTGTGTGTTTTTACTTTTTTACTACTATTCCAATATATTTTTCATCACTGCCATTTTGTGTGTGTGAGTATTAAGCTCAGAAGTCCCAGCAAAGGACTCCAGAGGACACTGCAAGCCATGTAGGTTTGGCTTCCACAGCTCCCACATTTTTTCCAGCAGCAGAGGACCTAAAGGATCATTTGCATACTTCTCACAGCAGAGAACTCCAGAGGACACTGTGAGCCATTAGGCTTCAGCTTCCACTCCTTGCACTCTTTCCAGTACCAGAAGACTGGAAGGCTAATCTGCATACTCCTCCCAGCAGCCCTAGCAGAAGACTCTAGAGGGTACCGCAATCCATCAAGGCTTTAGCTTCTACATATCCCACCCTCTTTCCAGCAGTACAGAATTGGAAGGTGTGCACCAAAATATCACTTACTATACATTTTCAACAACAGATGTATTTATTTTATATAATAACAGGGAATTAGTTCAAAACAAGAGTCAATAAAGTTTGTAACCAGGAAGTTATAAGTAGATTATGTTTAGTCTCTGGAGGATCACTGACACACAAATATAAAATAAACCAATAGATTAAAAGTACATTAGATTAATCTGAACATCTCTACTCACTTAGAAATTTTTAATGACTAACAGTCAAAATAAAGATGCAGATAGTAGTCCAGCAATGAGTAGAGGGTTGTCCAGTATTGTGCACCGGATGCCACAGACCTTTATCAGTTGGCGAGAGGTTGTATGTGTGCACTTGGTGCAAAGAGCTCCTAGCCCTCAGAGAATGAGTCCAGTCTCTGGAGGCTAGAGTGGCTGAGGCTTGGGCTGGTGGGAAGCAGGCTGAGCTGAGGCTGGGGGAAGAGCTTGGCCTGGGGGAGATGGCTGAGCTGGGGCTGCAGGGGCAGTGCAGGTTGTTTTTTGGCTGGGGCAGGGATGGCAATAAATAGTAGGCCATAACACTCCTAGGGCTGCAGGCTATGATGGGGCTGAATAAGTTGGGGGTTTGGAGCAGGAGGGTAGATGTCCAATAAATCTTATTAATGATGAAAGTCAGTTGTGTTATATGTAACGTTTAAGTTTTGTAGTCACATCTATACAGGGGCGGATTGGCCTATCGGGGGATCGGGCATCCCCCGGTGGGCCGATCGCTCCAGTCACGTGGTCTGCCGTACGCGGCCGTGACAGAGCCGCACTCGGCAGACCACGTGATGTGTCCTGGGCCGGCCTGGGCGGTGAATACCCGGGCCGGTCGACATCGTGAATCCGCCGCTGCATCTATACCAATGATTTCATGAGTATTCGCTACCTGAACCAGCTCTCAAATACTATTTAAATTGCCTTAATGAAACACAGCTTCATATTATTAAACTTTTTTTTTACAATTGGATGCTTAGTAGCATGAACAAACACATATAAAAGAGGAAGAATCACACTAACAGTATCAATTATTTAAGAGTGAATTGAGGGAAATAGCACAAGCCACCCAGGATCTCCCCTCAGAAATGAAAGATAAGGTTTAGGAGTTCAACTCATCTGAATGTGAACTTCAGGTTACTGTGGCTCTAGTCAACCTTTTGACTCTTAAATTATCTACACAACATTCACGTGGCTATATAATCTTTTGGGATACAATATTGTACATAGAGACAATATAGAGATTTCCAAACAATGACGTTTAATACAAAAGTGCAGGAATGACCTCTCATAGACTTGTGGTCCATTAATAAATTGGATTCGTAATTTACTCATAATGAAACATGCTTTTCTTATAATTGTATGAATGCTATGTTATCTCACCAAGAGTGTTTTTATTAGGTAAAATATAAATGCAATAAATAAATAATTGCAGTGGCTCAGAGTCACATTAAAAAAAAAAACCCCAAAAAACCTTTAAAACTAAAAGCCCAATCTTCCACAATTTGGCAAGTCGCATAGTTAACAAAAAAAAAAAGGGTTGAGCATTCATTTTAAACAAAAGAACAAAACACGATGAATGAAGCCATTTTTTATTCATTAGGAATTAAATGAACTGAAAATAGCCTCTAACAAATATACACAACATTTTGGGGGTATTTTTGTATTCGAGTAACTTTAAAAAAAAAAAAAAAAAAGGTCCTTGGAAGTGACCAAGCTGAGGCCTGGTCCCATGGTTGAGGCTTAGGATAGATGCCAGGGCTTTGCCTGAGGTGAGGTCCCATCGCCAAGGTTTGGCATAGGCCCGACACCAGGGACAAAACTGAGACTGGATCCCACTATCAAGGCCCAGGTCTAGGGCCAGGCTCAATGCTAGGTCCCAACCCGAGGCCAGATCTGGTCACCAAGGCCCGGGTCTAGATCTAGGATTGTCGCTGAGGCTCAGCCAAGGTCCAGGCCTGACTGAAGCCCAGCTCCTGTCCTGTCTCTGAGGCCTGGGTCTAGGTCCAGGACCAGTGCAGGGGCCTGGCCTGAGGCATCAGGCCAGGGCCAGCTTGGGCCAAGGCCTAATACCAAGTCTTGGTGATGGTTTACAACCTCAGCCTGGGCCCCTGTATTGGGCATGGTCCTAGGCCTGGGCTCAGGATTAGGCATAGGCCTGATAGGACCTGAACTTAAGCTAGGCCCCATCCTCAGGCAAGGCCTAGGCCTGGACTTTGGTAATGGAATCTGACCTCGGGCCAGGTTCTAGAATTGGCTCTAGGCCTAGTCCTGAGCCTTGGCAATGGGAGCTGAATCTGGGCCTTGGTGATTGGACCTGGCCTTTGGCCGGGCCCTGGCAATGGCCCAGGCCTCCATGATGGGATGTGCCCCAGCATCAGCAATGGAACCAGATCCCAGCTCATTTTTTCTTTTACATTGAAGTCAATGGGGCTTATGGATTGCTTCCCCCATTGACTTCAATGTAAAATTAAAAAGCAAATGACATGACGAAACAAAACATTTTTTTGTTTGAGACAAACCTGACAGATGACTGATTTATTAAATGAATGAACAGACCAAAATGAATTTTTTTTACACTGCATAAACCTACCAGATAACTTTAGCCAATTAACATTATCCAAATATTCAGCAGATAAAGTAAACTAGATAAACTTATTTGGTAAAATCTAGGTCTGACCTTCTCTCCAACCAGACTTGTCTTGATATATTTAGCCATACAGCACTTAACATTAGCACTGTCTGGCTAAAGTTTTGCGGCATTCCCAAAAGGCATCCCATCCTGCCTCTTCTTATGTGGGCAATAATTTGTCCTGACAAAATGTACTTACTGAGCAGGAATACATTTTCAAAAATAAAGATTTGACTGGGCAACTCGCAAAGCAACCCAGACAAATCTTTTGACTATCAACCTTACAGTTCAAATATACTACATCCCAGAAACCCCCAACACATGGTTTAAGCCCCAAACCTGGCCTCCATTAGGATGTTCATATGGTCTAAGATACCTCAGCATCAACAAACCTTATTATTGCCAAGGTCTCCTTTTCCTTGTCGTTCTTCAGCATCTGGTTGCTTTTAAATATCAGCTTCTATTTCCTCTGTGTCAATTTTTTTCTCTGCTTTGTTTGATTACACCAAGTTTGGCAGCTTTCAATCTCAGCTGTTTGCTATGTCACATCTCAGTCCCTGGAGAAGCATGCATACACTTCTGTCCTTGACTAACACGTGCTTTTATATTTTTACTCCGTGATAATCCTGCCTGCAGGTTGTAAACTCAAGATTAAAAATGTATATATATATATATATATATATATATATATATATATACACACACATACACACATATATATATTTATTTGTTTATATTTACTTATTTATTTTTTTAAATATAGGTATGTACTGTACTATAATTTATGGCACCTTAGCAGAAAAAGCAACAACCTGTAGTGCCATGCCAAAAGTACACGTTAAGGTGAATTTTAACAGCTTGGCGTGTGCCCAAATCCAGAGATACATGCGTATGTAGGGCTTACATGCAGCCGCCGTATTTTGAAAGCTGGCCAGATGCATGCGCATTTCCCACAGCATGCACATCTCACTCAAATTCTAAAAAGGGGCTCGGTGTTGGCAGGGCATGGGCATTTCCGGGCATGGCCAAGAGATGTGTACATAGTTATGCGCTAGGACATGTGCCCAGGTTCAGTGCTACGGAACTTTACTTCTGCTATTGACGAAGTCTAAATAGAACCAGTTTGAGGAATAACAGAAGATTTTGAGGGGTCTGGGTTAACTGGGGGGAGTGCAGGTTATTAAACCAGGGGGGTCTTTAGGACCTAAGTCTACACTGGGTGAACTGATGGACGAACTGGTGAAACTGGTCATGGTGCGGACACCCGCCAGTTTTAAAATTCCCTGACTTTCAAGGTCAAAACCCAATTTACTTGACTGGGCGTGCCCAAGCTTAAAATGGGGTGCACTTATGCATGAGTCCAGGCTATTTTAGAACATGGGTGCAAGTTAAAAAAATCCCCGCATCACAGGGCGTGTGCCTATGTTGCGCCCGCACACCCATGTGAAAGCTACCATCCCTTTCAATAGTGCACAATTGAAAAATACAAATGAAAATGTACATCCTAAACCACAACAAAAAAATCAATGCAGTCATAAAAATTGACCATGGAGGTATATCTAGGGCTTCTGCTTTTACCAGATAAACACCAAGAAAACAACTGATATTTATTGGATAAAAGACTATTAAAACAGCACTTCTCCTAGTGCTTCTCACCTCTCCCTTTGCTGCTTTGGATCTTCCACTCTGTTTTTATGCCCTTTCTACATTAACAACTCCTTGACTGTACAAGTTTTTAAACAGCTGATGGGCCTCCATTCCTCTCCTCCTCCTCCCGCCAACTCTGCTGCACAGTTGTTCCCAATGGCACACATCAGGACTGGCGATAAGAGGACAGAATAAGCAAGGTTAAGAATGGTAGGAACAAGGATGAGTAGAAAGCTGAAGACAGGCTGGTGGGAACAGAGAATGGTGGGGCCGGGGTTACTGGGGGAAGTGCTATGGCTGTATGGGATGGAGGAATGCTAGGTTGGGAGCATGAACTGGTAGCTGGAGGATTAAGAATATGCCATACTGGGTCAGACCAAGGGTCCATCAAGCCCAGCATCTTGTTTCCAACAGTGGCCAATCCAGGCCATAAGAACCTGGCAAGTATCCGGTTGAAAAGCGCCTCACCATCAGGCGCCAGCGAGCGGGGAGGCCACCCTCCATCCTGGGCCCCCCGCAAGAAGTGAACACCATCTTAAATAATAAAAAAGAAACGGAACTATCATCAGGAGGTGAGGGGAAATGGGTGACTGCGATGTGTGACCACGCCCCTCCCCCGACGTCACTGTGAGCTCCGGCGGCGGTTGAAAAGCGCCTCACCATCAGGCGCCGTGCGTCGCTCGCCGAAGGGGCATGACAAAGGGGCTCTCCCCTTTGTGCACCCCTTCGTGCAACTCTTTGTGCTTCATTTAATATTTTTTCTTTTACGTTTTCTGTTAAGTAACCTTTTTTTCAAGTTCCTACCTTATGCCTTTGTTAACAATTTTATTATAAATGTTCTCTGTATTTGACTATGGAAATATTTTTTCCTGCTTTTTCTGTTTTATGTAAACCGGTATGATTTGCATTTTAATGTAAGAATGTCGGTATATAAAAATTATAAATAAATAAATAAATAAATAAATATCCAAAAACTAAGTCTATTCCATGTTACCTTTGCTAATGGCAGTGGCTATTCTCTAGGTGAACTTAATAGCAGGTAAGGGACTTCTCCTCCAAGAACTTATCCAATTCTTTTTTAAACATAGCTATACTAACTGCACTAACCACATCCTCTGGCAACAAATTCCAGTGTTTAATTGTGCGTTGAGTAAAAAAGAACTTTCTCTGATTAGTTTTAAATGTGCCCCATGATAACTTCATGGAGTGCCCCCTAGTCTTTCTATTATCCGAAAGAGTAAATAACCTATTCACATCTACCCGTTCTAGACCTGTCATGATTTTAAACACCTCTATCATGTCCCCCCTCAGCCGTCTGCTGGTGTTGGTTACTATGGGAAAATGTGAGCATTTTTTCTTATGGCAATACATTTGTGTTATGGAACTGTTTTCCTTTGATTTAACTGGAAAAGGAACCCAACAATATTACTTGCTCTGACAAAAAAACTGATAGTGATAAACTTTAATTTTCTGTGCCCTCAAAGAACTTGTAATTAAGTGAAAAATAAACACATACATTTATAATTTATAAACACCTATAAAGAGAAGTGCTAAGAACAAGTAAAAAATTAACTTTTAATAACTTCTACTGTAAATGATTTGAGAATCTTTTGTTTGCTAGATGGGATTACTTAATTAAAGATTTACCTCAAAAGTTAGAAATAAGATTTATGGTGCTTTGAAGGGCACGCACTGCTCACAAGAAGTACTGTATAATGTGGTTTATTGAGTTTCAAGTTGTTCTATTCTATAGATCAGTTCTCCATTTATAATTTCCCTTTTGACGAATCATGCTGTTTAAAGCTGGGCAGAGGCTTTGAGTGGCTGTTCTTTATTCTTTAATTGCTTTCTTCTAAAAAAGCAAAAAAACCCCAGCAAGTTACTAAATTATTTTGTAATAGGAAGGATGCCTTTAGCCCTGGAAGATTCTTGCTTATGTTGTCTATATTTTGTAATCAGACCGTTTCAAAGTTAGCGCAATAAAAAATAATTTAAAAATGAGCTAATATTGAAAAAATCCTAATTGCTTGCATTCAAATGGCAAATGCAAAGTTTGGTTAAAAGAAGGATTTAAAAAGTGCAAAAACTTACAAGTCAGATTGCTTGCACGATGTTGAAATACTTCAGCTTTTTTTATCTAAAGATTTCTTGTAATTTCAGGATACAAAAAAAATCTGCAAAACGTATGTTTGTAAAATGAGGTGCAACATTTGTCCAGACTTGATAAGTGTAGCAAACAAACAAAAGCTTCACCGTGCTTTCTGTACAAGAACTTGCCTGCATAATTATTTTGTCAGATTTGTTTCTCGTTTAGAAGTAGCAGAAAATTGAATCTTTGGGCAAAAGAAGTGTTATTTCATAATTGTGCAAGTAAATTAATTTTTACTTTTGTTGCCCTGTTTTTTTAAAAACTTAAATCTGCACCAAATTATTTTACTGGAAATTAATGTCATTGCTAATGAATGGCATTCATGTTCGTTTCTATACTACATAATCCTCAGGCAAGACATGAATTCTTCATGCAGTGCTTTACCAAGGATTAGTTGTACCCTCATATATAAAGGTCATTCAAGCCTTTCTGTTGTTAAATACAGCCACAGCTTTATGTTTTGTTTTGTTTTTAACATTTCAAGTAAAAACATATCAATAATCAAAACAAAACATCTGGTTATTTTACCATCTTCGATAATTTGTTGTACCCCAACTTAAGAGGTCATCAACTCTCAGCTGCACATCTGACCACCGGCAATGGAGGTCCCTAAGGAAAAGGCTCCATGGTATCCTCCTGTCACATCATAAAGTCACAAAAGGAAGAGGAGAGAGGTGTAAAGTTCCTTGAAGAAAATCATTCAGTTGTAGGTACTTATAAACATAGGGGTAGACTTTCAAAGGCCCGCACGTGCATCCATGTGAGCGGGGTTCCCGGCATAAAAAAATGACAAAGAAAGATTTTATTTGAATGAAAAAAGATAAAAAAAAATATTGTGAACATTGTGAAGTTTTAGAGGTTTACATAGAGTGCTAGAAGGAGAAAGTGCATTCGTCTTTGAGCTACGTGAACATTAATCTTGTTTAATGTATGCAGGTCCCATAAAAAAAGGTTGGAGCCTTTCAACAGTTAGGGGCGGATTTTCAGCGCCCTGCTCGCCTAAATCCGCCCAAAACCGGGCGGATTTAGGCGAGCAGGGCCCTGCGCGCCGGTAAGCCTATTTTACATAGGCCTACCGGCGCGCGCAGACCCCGGGACTCGCGTACGTCCCGGGGTTTTCGGAGGGGGGGCGTGTCGGGGGCGTGTCGGGGGGCGGGCCCGGTCGACGCGGCGTTTCGGGGGCGTGTCGGCCGCGTTTTGGGGGCGGGTACGGGGCGTGGCTACGGCCCGGGGGCATGACCGCACCCTCCGTACCCGCCCCCAGGTCACGGCCCGGCACGCAGCAGGCCCGCTGGCGCGCGGGGATTTACGTCTCCCTCCGGGAGGCGTAAATCCCCCGACAACGGTAAGGGGGGGGTGTAGACAGGGCCGGGTGGGTGGGTTAGGTAGGGGAAGGGAGGGTAAGGTGAGGGGAGGGCAAAGGAAAGTTCCCTCCGAGGCCGCTCCGATTTCGGAGCGGCCTCGGAGGGAACGGGGGAGGCAGCGCGGCTCGGCGCGCGCAGGCTATACAAAATCGATAGCCTTGCGCGCGCCGATCCAGGATTTTAGTGGATACGCGCGGCTCCGCGCGTATCTACTAAAATCCAGCGTACTTTTGCTTGAGTCTGATGCGCAAGCAAAAGTAGGCTGATCGCACTTCTTTTAAAATCTACCCCTTAGTATTTTATGGAGTTCAATTGATGACAGTAGCTTTGCAATTTATTCCTAAACGATATCAATGGGCAACAAATTTTCACAAAAGTCATGTTACAGAAATGAAATTAATCAATTCTTATACATTTCCATGTGCTAAACATGAATGTGACTGTGAAAATGCAAAATTGGCTCTAGTTTTTTTGTAATATGCAATAATATAATTACATCTTGAATTGTATGCCAATAGTAGGAGACCTACGGTTAATACCGTTTGAAAAATGAAGTCATAGACTATGTCTTAGATTTCTTTGCTTGTCTCTTGTACACCTGTTCGGGAGCATCTCTGCGGAGTGTCCAGCAGTAGTCAGCCAGCATGAATATTTCAAATGCTCACCCTTTCTGCTGACTTCAGCTTACTCAGCAGCAGCATGGCAGTAGAACTGCATTGCATCAGAAAATGATGTAATAAACTCTGGATGATGTGTGCATGATGGTATTATGCAATATGATGCAATATTACATCATTCTAGGCTTATTTACAGTCCTACTGGATACATTTACATGACTAAACATAGAAAGTGAACTATATTAAATATCTTCAAAACGAGAGCCAATAAAAACTTTTCATGGTCATATTCGTGTTCAGCACATCAAAATACTACAGAGTAGGACCTTTTTAGGTCAGTAACACTTTCATTGTTGCCCAGTGTAAAGCCCCTTACCTCCAAGTGCTTCCAGCATAGTGTCCTGCTCCATGCTGCATACAAAGACCATGTATAGTCCTTCCTGCACCCTTGAGCTCCGCTTATAGGCCCTGCAGCTGGGACTTCCTGGAGCACTGGCTGATGACATCACATACTGTCTAGGTAAATAAAGAAGTCCCCCGCAAATAAAGGTAAATAAAGGTAAATAAAGAAGTCCCCCAGCAAGCAGCCTCCTGCCCCGGGACCTTTAAATCTCAGAGAGACACACGCGTGCCTAGGAGGATGTTGGAGGCACGGTAAGTGATATCCTGCTGCAGGCTGGGTCGGGTCTGCAGGAGCGTGGCAGTTGGCCATGTCACAGAGCAGGGAGCCTGACCCAGCGTCAGGCGAGCAGGTAAGCGCGACCGTCATGGGCTTGCGACATAGGTCACTGAGTGCAAAAGGAAAACTCAAATGCAATCCACAATATCTCTTCGTTGCCTTCTTACTTGTCCAAAAAAATACAGGAATGACCATAGATCCATATCACATCCCTCTTTCATCTATGTTCAGCCACCAGTGTCATACCTGCAGTGATAAAACAGTTTTAAAGTACAGCCTCACAAAACTTTTATACCAGATTCCCGAATCCCAGTTGTTTCCAGCCTTGGCTTCTCTTGCCAAATCAGTTTGAAATGAGTGCATATCAAAGCACTCGGTTTATTGTCCTACCTCCGCATAAAAGATTCATCATTAACAGCACTGAAGATCAGATTAGCAGGAAATATCTTAATTATGTTTTTTCATGAACTGACAGATAAGAATTTCTCACTATAGAATTCCATAGTTTTTAACATTTCCCTGAAGCTGGCATTTTGTTGAAAAATGCCAGCTTCGGGGCTTCAGTTTAATTTTGAACTGTTTCTTTTATTTTATTTATGTAGATTTCTATTATTGCTGTTTTTTGAATCCAGCATTGTTTATTGCACAGTTTATAAATGGTCTTAATTTTTGTATAAATATTATTTTTTTTAAATATAAGATTTTAGTTTTTATTTGGTTCAAACATGCAAACACACTGGATCTACTTCTTGTGTCCTACTACTCTTCCTTTCTGGGTTTTCCTTTTTGTGATAGTTGTGCCTCTCCTTTTCTCATTATGGATTTTGAAACTCAAGGAGTTTTCTGCCATTATGTATTACTGTATTTAAGGGTTTTTAAAAAATATCATCAAGAAGGAATAATGTAGTTATTAAGGTGAATTTTAAAAGCCCGGCGCTCACCATATCCTTTGTCCAAGTATTCAGCCTTTGAAGAAAACTTACTCCTTCCAACTTCCAATTTAAGCCCATAATCTATCCACTATTGAGTGGTTAGAATAAAGTTCCAGTACTTTATCAGAACATAAGTCCCAGTTCTCATTCCTTTCCCGAAGTCTTCTTAAATCCTTTCAAAGTACTAAATGGGCACTCCCCGCTCACGTACCTTACATGAGTCACAGCAAACCCAGTTCTTGAATATTTTTACTCCTTTATCCTGGAAACCACAACACAGTATGTTATAGGCAGTTATCCTGGAAACCACATAGGCAGCACAAGGCACTTTATTCTGCCCCAGTATAATAGAAATAAAACCCTTGCATTTTGTACCAATTAGTGTTTATCACAGTTTAACAATTTCACCAAAATCAGTAATTTAGCTGCGGTACATTAATTACAGGTAGGAAAGTTGCATAATTTGTGTTTGATCCTTAAGGCAGAAGGAATGATATTTGTTTTACATCAATGATCTATATTTATTACCTGTACTGGAAGTTTAATCATTCCTGGTTGAGTCCTCTTTTGTCACACTTGTCATCTTCAGTATGTTAGAGGTCTTTTATACATTTGTGTTGTTTTTGTGTTGTAGTTTTGCTTTTGTATTTTGATGCTGATTTTGTATATCACTTCAGGTGGCAAACTGTTGACCAGGGAGGTGATTTAACACATTTCAAATAAATACATAAAGGCCCCGTCTCCATTTTATGTTTTATCTATATGCTGCTGGAGAGCAGAGCAGCTATTCAGGCCAGCATTACTTCTTAATTTTTCTTTGTCAGATTATCAGAATCTGTTATTCTGATAATTATTTATCTAATAATAGATTCTGATAATGAAACTTAACAATACCAAGCTTCAGACAGGTTCACCTTGAGGAAAGTAGAGAGAATGTTTTATGTCACAGGGCCAAATCTATGGAATTCTTTAGCAGATCCAGTAAAAAAAAAAAATGTTCATTCCATGATGATCTTTTCTAAAATGTTAAAAGCTTATCTTTTCCAGAATGTATTGTAAGGACCTTTTATCATTTCCTTTACCTTTGGTTTGAGACTATTAATTTTTATATGCCACAATTTTCTGAATTAATATCAGGTAACACCTCAGTTTTTCGATGCCATTATGCTGAGTTACTGCTTTTAACTTTGTTGAATGCACTTATTTTTATTTCTATTTTATTTTATTGTCAATTTTTATATTTTAGGATTTTTTAGTTTAAGTGTATATATATATATATATATACACACACTTATAGGGGTGGATTTTAAATGCCCTGCGCGCGTAAATCCAGGCGGATTTACGCGCGCAGGGCCCTCGCGTGCTGGCGTGCCTATTTTGCATAGGCCTCCGGCGTGCACAGAGCCCTGGGACGCGCGTAAGTCCCGGGGTTTTTTAAAAGGGGCGGTTGGGGGCGTGTCGGGGGCGTGGCCGAAAGACGCGGCATTTCGGGGGCGTGACACCGCGTTTTGGGGGTGGCGATGTGGGCGTGGTTTCGGCCCTGGGGCATTCCGGGGGCGTGGCCACGGCCTCCGGACCAGCCCCTGGGACCGGAACACGGAGCGGGGCAGCTGGCCAGCGCGCGCAGATTTACGTCTGCTTTTCGCAGGCGTAAATCGTGGAATAAAGGTAAGGGAGGGTTTAGATAGGGCCGGGGGGGTGGGTTAGGTAGGGGAAGGGAGGGGAAGGTGGGGGGAGGGCGAAGGAAAGTTCCCTCCGAGGCCGCTCCGAAATCGGAGTGGCCTCGGAGGGAACAGGCAGCACGCGCTGGGCTCGGCGTGCGCAGGTTGAACAAATGTGCACCCCCTTGCGTGCGCCGACCCAGATTTTATAAGATACGCGCGGCTACGCGCGTATCTTATAAAATCCAGCGTACTTTTGTTTGCGCCTGGTGCGCAAACAAAAGTACGCGATCGCGCAATTTTGTTAAATCTACCCTATAGTGTATATATAGTGTATATATAGTGTATATATATATATATATATATATATATATATATATATATATATATATATTCTATAATATCACTATTGTAGGAACCCAAAAAACTATTATCTTTTCTTTTTATTATATATAACACAATAGTCAAACAAAATAAGAACACGTCTTTCCATAAAAAATACATAAAACATTTTTTCTATATTTTTAAATACCTATTTTCTATAGATTAATATCCAAGAAATATCCCACTCTACTGCTTACAATTTTTTTGAAACAAATAACTTTTACCAAGGTGTAAATTCTCCAAATAAATTCAGTCACAGAGGCTAATAATATCACACCTTCTTCAGGTATATAGGGGTAGATTTTAAAAATTTGCGCGATCTCGTACTTTTGTTCGCGCACCAGGCATAGTCGCGTGTATCTTATAAAATCCGGGGTCGGCGTGCACAAGGGGGTGCACATTTGTGCAACCTGCGCGCGCCGAGCCCAGCGTGCGCTGCCTGTTCCCTCCGAGGCCGCTCCGATTTCGGAGCGGCCTCGGAGGGAACTTTCCTTCGCCCTCCCCCCACCTTCCCCTCCCTTCCCCTACCTAATCGACCCCCCCCTGGTCCTATCTAAACCCCCCCCTACCTTTGTTGGAAAAGTTACGCCTGCTTTCAGCAGGCGTAAATTTGCGCGCGCCGGCCGGCAGCCCCGCTCCGTGTTCCTCTCCCGGGGGCTGGTCCGGAGGCCGCGGCCACGCCCCCGGAATACCCCCGGGCAGAAACCACGCCCACGTCGCCGCCCACGAAATGCCGCGTCACACTCGTCGCCGCCCCCAAAACGCCGCGTCACTCCGGCCACGCCCCCAGCACGCCCCTTTTAGAAAGCCCTGGGACTTACGCGCGTCCCGTGGCTTTACATGTGCCGGCGGCCTATGCAAAACAGGTGCGCCGGCACGCGAGTGCCCTGCGCGCGTAAATCCGGAAGGATTTACACACGCAGGGCTTTTAAAATCCGCCCCATAGTGTCCAAGAGTCTCATAACAACAACATTTTTCAAAGTTTTCAAAAAACACGGTCTTCTAAGGCTGTATTCTACCTCACTGTTGTCATTAGGCAGATCTTCTACCACAACGATGGTATTTAGATTTTAGGTTTTTTCACCCCAACATGTAGGCCTAGATGTTTCTCCGCACAAGCAGCTTCATCAGGGGGAGCACAACCACTTAATCAGCATCAAGCAAAAAAAATAAAAAATATATCTCACATTTACCCCAAGACCATTTTACACTCACTCATATTTAGGACAGAACATTACATACTCACAGCCTATCCGAGTATTCATCAAACATTTAGATTAGCATAAATTTCTGGAAAACAAAATGTTCGTGCAGACATTTATTAAAATATTCACCTTAAAATCATCATGCTCTTTTCATAGACAACACAAAAAATATATATAACAAACATTTATCTGCACAGAACTTATCCAAAACCTACCTTCACTGTTTGTAGGCAAGTCCTTCTCTCTCAAAATGGAGGCTAGCTGCCGCCATTAAGCAATTGGATTTAAATGCCCCACTCCATCTGGGTGTTTTACCAAATTCAAAAAGCCCAGGATTAGTCTCCTTAAAGGTGAGGAGATTTAAAAAAAAAAAAAAAAAAAGCCTCCCATTCAATAGCCATGTTTAAACCATACGGCTGACAAGTTTTCCAATTATATATGAATTCCTGTTCCCTACGAGGAAGCTTTATCTGTTCAATTACAAAAAAAGCGTATGATTTTTTAACAACCAGTGCTTAACCAATGGAGACTCAAGGCATTTATTTCTAATACAGCTCTTATGTTGAATAATTCTTGTCTTATTCGCCAGTTTATTATATCCAATATATAGTTTGGAGCAAGGGCAAATGATCACATATATAACCTGAATGGTTTCACACTCAAAATGCCCATAGAGAGTATTTAATGTAGGGATCAGAATGATAAAAAGTCAGAATTTGCAAAACATTCTGACAAACTGTGCAGTGACCACATTGAAACTGGTCCTTTTTCTAAATTTTCAGATTCAATACAACAAATTATTAAAGGTTATTGGCATGTTTTGCAAAGGCATACAGTTCTCCTCCGATATTTGCATGTACATAAATAGTAATTTGCGTGATAAACTTGTGTCAACGATGCCATAGCATAGAAGGAAAACAAGGGACATTGGTGCCCAGTTTCAATGTAATTCAACAGATAAAGCTTGGTGTGGGGTATTTAAATCCAATTGCTTTTGTGAACCCCTGCGGCGGACTGCTGTGACCGCGTCCCCCCAATTTACCCAGCAGACGCCATCTCCAACGCTCCCCGCGGTCCCAGTGGGCAGGCCGCACCGAGCCTCCACCGGCCCCGGCACTCAAGGGTTCAACCTGTGGGGAACGAGGGTTGGTATAGGTGAAGGTCTTGTCAGGTCTCCTGGTCCTGTTCCGCTTCCCAGCCTCGAGTACCACTGTGAGACCTTCTTCCAGTGGTTCTTCCATCCTCAAGCTGGCTCAAGGGTCCATGTTTCCAACAGCTTGCCAAGGCCATGGACCTGGTACACTTCTTGGGCCTCCAGGCTATTCCAGGCCTGGCCCAGTGATTGCAGCAGCAGCAGCAGCATTGCCTGGATGTATTGGCAGCCTCCATGGAGTGGCTGGCCAACCACTTGGACTCCAGCCCGCAGGCTGCGACCTCGCCTCCACCTCCAGCCCCAATGCCTTTGCCATCTCTGCATCTTCCCGCACCTCCTCACTATGCTGAAGATCCCAAGCAGTGCCGGGGCTTCCTTAACCACTGCTTTATGCGGTTCTTGCTTCAACCATCACAGTTCCCGTCTGATCAAGACCACGTACATCTTGTCCCTGCTGGATGGCAGAGCCCTGGCATGGCTACCCCCCTCTGGGAACGAGGTGACTCTATGCTCAGATACCTCTAGCGCTTTGTCCTAACTTTCAAGCCAGTTTTTGATGAACCGGCTCGGCTATCTATGGCTGCCACGGAACTCCTCAATTTACGCCAGAGCTCTTGACCCCTGATCGACTATGCGGTCGAATTCCGCACATTGGCCTCTGAGCTGGCGGGAGGACAGCCCGTGAAGTATCTTCCTGGAGGGCCTGTCCTCCAGGATCAAAGACGAACTAGCAGCTCGAGAATTACCGGATGACCTCGAATCCCTGATTGAGTTGACAGGCCGGATTGATCGTTGACTTCAGCAGCGAGCCTGAGAAGTAAAACCCGGACGTAGGCCCATTCCTTTGGCACCTTCCTTCTCACGGCCGCTGGCTCCTCCTATTACTGAAGCCAATATAGCACGAACCGAAGAACCCATGCAATTAGGCCGCAGTCCTATCACCCCTGAGGAGAGACAGTGGCGTCACTCTCTGGGTCTCTGTCTCTACTGCGGTGGCAAAGGCCACTTATTGGCTCAGTACAAAGAACCTCCGGAAAACTCTCGAGCCTAAGAGTCACATGGGAGCTGACCCTAGGCTGTCTAAATCCTGCTCCCCAATGCATGGTTCCAGTATCCTTGTCATACTCCGGAGGATTTTTCTCTACGCTGGCTTCCGTTGATTCGGGGGCTGGCAGGAGCTTCATCCTGGCAGAATTGGTGAGACAACTATAGCTCTCGGTACTCCCGAGAACCCCATCACTGCGGATTTCCTCCATACATGGAAGTCCTCTTCTTGGCTGTGTGACCTCAGTTACCGCCCCCGTGACCCTCTGCACCGGAGTCCTTCATGAAGAACAAATTACCTTCTTCGTCCTGGAGAAGGCCATTCACCCTGTGATCTTGGGGCTATCCTGCTCCAGAAGCATTCTCCCCGCATTGACTGGGAGACCCTGCAGATTGCAGCATGGGGACCGGCTTGCTTCTCCACCTGTCTACTGGAGTTGCCTCGACCTTGTATACCGTTAGCTGCGACAGCAGTGACCCTACCAGCCCAATACGCTGACTTCAGTGACATCTTCTCCAAGGAAAAAGCCGAGACATTACCAGAGCACAGACCCTTTTATTGTGCTATCGATTTACTCCCCAGCTCTACTCCTCCTAGAGGTCGAACGTATCCTCTGTCTTTGCCCGAGATGCAAGCTATGACTCAGTACGTCCAAGACAACCTTGAGAGGAGGTTCATTGGGCCCTCATCATCTCCGGCCGGAGTGGGTTCTTCTTCATGGCTAAGAAGGATGGCTCATTGAGGCCATGTATTGACTACAGGGGCCTCAATGGCATAACCTGCCGGGACCGGTACCCCCTACCATTTATCCCCAAACTCCTGGATCGATTGCAGGGAGCCAGGATCTTCACAAAACTTAATCTTCAAGGAGCATACAACTTGGTCCAGATAAAACCAGGCAATGAATGGAAGAACGCCTTCAGTACTCGTGATGGACATTACGAGTATTTGGTGATGCCCTTCGGTTTATGTAATGCTCCAGCAGTTTTCCAAAACCTCATGATTGAGGTCTTCCGGGACATGCTCCACTTGTGTGTAATAGTCTACCTTGACAACTTCCTCATCTATTCCAAGGACCTGCTTTCTCACCACCAACAAATTCACCAAGTGCTTCAGTACCTTTGAGAACATCGTTTGTATGTGAAGCCGGAGAAATGCCTTTTCTGGTTACTAGCAATGGTAACATGGAATAGACTTATTTTTTGGGTACTTGCCAAGTTCTTATGGCCTGGATTGGCCACTGTTGGAGACAGGATTCTGGGCTTGATGGACCCTTGGTCTGACCCTGTATGGCATGTTCTTATGTTCTTATGGCAAGTTCCCAAAAACTAAGTCTATCCCATCTTACTGATGCTAGTAATAGCAGTGTCTATTTTCTAAGTAAACTTAATTAATAGCAGGTAATGGACTTCTCCTCCAAGAACTTATCCAATACTTTTTTAAATACAGCTACACTAACTACACTAACCACATCCCCTGGCAACAAATTCCAGAGTTTTATTGTGTATTGAGTGAAAAAGAACTTCTCCGATTAGTTTTAAATGTTCCACATGCTAACTTCATGGTGTGCCCCCTAGTCCTTCTATTCTTCGAAAGAGTAAATAACTGATTCAATTTTTTACCCATTCTAGAACTCTCATGATTTTACACATATCCCCCCTCAGCCGTCTCTTCTCCAAGCTGAACAGTCCTAACCTCTTTAGTCTTTCCTCATAGGGGAGCTGTTCCATCCCCTTTATCGTTTTGGTTGCCCTTCTCTGTACCTTCTCCATTGCATCTATATCTTTTTTGTGATGCGGTGACCAGAATTGTACATGGTATTCAAGGTACGGTCTCACCATGGAGTGATACAGAGGCATTATGACATTTTCTGTTTTATTAACCATTCCCTTCCTAATAATTCCTAACAATCTGTTTGCTTTTTTGACTGCTGCAGCACACTGAGCCGAGGATTTTAAAGTATTATCCACTATGATGCCTAGATCTTTTTCCTGGGTGGTAGCTCCTAATATGGAACCTAACATTGTGTAACTACAGCAAGGGTTATTTTTCTCTATATGCAACACCTTGCACTTGTCCACATTAAATGTCATCTGCCATTTGGATGCCCAATCTTCCAGTCTTCAAGGACCTCCTGTAATGTATCACAATCCGCTTGTGATTTAAAGACTGAATAATTTTGTATCGGCTGCAAATTTGATAACCTCACTCGTCGTATTCCTTTCCAGATCATTTATATATATATTGAAAAGCACCGGTCCAAGTACAGATCCCTGAGGCACTCCACTGTTTACCCTTTTCCACTGAGAAAATTGACCATTTAATCCTGCTCTCTGTTGCCTGTCTTTTAACCAGTTTGTAATCCACGAAAGGACACCGCCTCCTATCCATGACTTTTTAGTTTGCTTAGAAGCCTCTCATGAGGGACTTGTCAAACGCCTTCTGAAAATCCAAATATACTACATCTACCTGTTCACCTTTATCCACATGTTTATTTACCCCTTCAAAAAAAATGAAGCAGATATGTTAGGCAAGACTTCCCTTGGGTAAATCCATGTTGACTGTGTTCCATTAAACCATGTCTTTCTATATGCTCTACAATTTTGATCTTGAGAATAGTTTCCACTATTTTTCCCGACACTGAAGTCAGGCTCACTGGTCTATAATTGTCCGGATCGCCCCTGGAGCCTTTTTTAAATATTGGGGTTACATTGGCCACCCTCCAGTCTTCAGGTACAATGGATGATTTTAATGATAGGTTACAAATTTTAACCAATAGATTAGAAATTTCATTTTTGAGTTCCTTCAGTATCCTAGGATGCATACCCATCTGGTCCAGGTGATTTGCTACTCTTTAGTTTGTCAATCTGGCCTACTTCATCTTCCAGGTTCACAGTGATTTCGTTCAGTTCGTCTGACTCATCACACCTGAAAACCATCTCCAGAACTGGTATCTCCCCAACATCCTCATTAGTAAACACGGAAGCAAAGAATTCATTTAGTCTTTCTGCAATGGCCTTATCTTCCCTAAGAGACCCTTTAACCCCTCGGTCAAATAATGGTCAAACCGACTCCCTCACAGGTTTCTTGCTTCGAATATATTTTAAAAAGTTTTTATTATGAGTTTTTGCCTCTATGGCCAAATTCATTTCAAATTCTCTTTTCGCCGGTCTTATATATGTTTTACATTTAACTTGACAATGCTTATATTTTATCCTATTTTCTTCAGATGGATCCTTCTTCCAATTTTTGAAGGATTGTTTTTGGATAAAATAGCCTCTTTCACATCACTTTTTAACTATGACGGTAATCATTTTGCTTTCCTTCCACCTTTCTTAATGTGTGGAATACATATGGACTGCACCTCTAGGATTGTATTTTTAAACAATGTCCATGCCTGTTGAACACTTTTAACCTTTGCAGCTGCACATTTCAGTTTTTTTCTATTTTCCTCATTTTATCAAAGTTTCCCTTTGAAAGTTTAGTGTTAGAGCTGCAGATTTACTTATTGTCCCCCCTTCCAGTTATTAGTTTAAATTTGATCATGTTATGATCACTGTTGCCAAGTGGCTCCACCACCGTTTCCTCTCTCACCAAATCCTGCATTCCACTAAGAATTAAATCTAAAATAGCTCCCTCTCTTGTTGGTTCCTGAACCAGTTGCTCCATGAAGCAGTCATTTATTACATCCAGGAACTTTATGTCTCTAGCAAGTCCTGATGTTATATTTACCCAGTCAATATTGGGGTAATTGAAATCTCCCATTATTATTGCACTGCCAAATTGGTTAGCTTCCCTGATTCTCTTAGCATTTCATCATCTGTCTGACCATTTTGTCCAGGTGGACGGTAGTATACTCCTATCACTATACTCTTACCCAACACACTTGGGATTTCTACCCATATAGATTCTACTGAGCATTTAGTCTCTTGTATGTTCTTTATCCTGTTGGACTCTATACCCTGCCGGACATAAAGTGCCACACCCCCACCAAGCTGATCCTCCCTATCATTTCGATATAATTTGTATCATGATATAGCACTGTCCCATTGGTTATCCTCCTTCCACCAAGTCTCTGTGATGCCAATTATGTCAATCTCATCATTTGCTGCTATACACTCTAACTCTCCCATCTTACTTCTTAGACTTCTGGCATTGGTTCTTCAGGTCCTCTTCTTGCCCATGAGCATTTCAACTATTAGCACCACGGGTCTCTTCTTTTAGCATGTTAAATGAGTCTGGTGGCTAGATGAGGCAGCTGCCAGAGAATCATTTTTGGTGACATATTTTGCCACTAGAAAATATTGCTACCTGAAGTGGCCACCTCACTCTGCCTCATTATAGAACCGCTCCGTCAGGGCAGTCTTAACCATTGGGCAGAATAGGTGACAGCTTCTGGGAAGGTGCTGCAGTCAAAGCAAATTCAAAGAGCCATCAGTACTTTAAATCACTTTATCTTCACCTCTATTTATATACAATTAGATTGTCTTGTGAAGTACTTTTACCATGGCTTCATTTCTGGTGTTTTAGATTTTATGATTTTTTAAGGAGTTTGTCTTACTTTGTGTCTCTTCCTCTGACAGAACCTTGCGTTGGAAGTTTTCAGTTTTATGCTCTTAGGAAACAGGGGATAGTGATGAGGATCTAGGAAGTGAGGTTAGATTTCCCCTGGAAAGGAAAATCATAGAAAAATAATTAATTTATTACAGTTTTATTTGGATTTATATATCTCGCAATGTTATTATGCCAAGACGATTGTCAATTATAAAGATTATTTGTACACCTGTTATATGTTAATGTTGTTAATATGAACAATGCCAAATAAAAATTTCAATTCAAAAAATAAATAAATAATAGCTGCTAATTCATGGACTCTTCTTCTCTTCCTTCTGTCAGCCACAGCCATTGAAGATTGAAGTGTTTAATAAATTGTATGCTTCTACTATTAATTCTCCTTCCTCTTGTTTAATACCCCAAAAACTTTTATTTTCCTCACTCCCTGAGTAATTTCAGAGGCTTCACAGGAGATCTAGAGCATTTAAAACTGCTAGTTTGTATAACAATAGCTTTATTAATGAAATATACTGCTTATTGCTGCTAAAAAGCTTGAGGGCGAGGGAACGGGAGGGAAGTCGTGGGTAGGGATGTGCAAGTGAATATAAATTTTCATTATTCGGTTCATTTTCGGGAGGTTTTTCTTTCCCACGAATTTCGGTTCTTGGATTGCTTGATTTGTTTTCATTCATGCGAAAAAAATAAAAAATGGCCGAAAAACAAAAGCAAAGCCTACCTCCCACCCTCCCAGCAAAATGCCAGGGCCAGATTTCTGCCAACCCCCCACTTACCTGATCCGGTGGGGTTCCGCCAGCAAGGACTAGGCTGAAGCCTCAGACTTGTGTAGGCCGAGGCAGCGTTAGTTTGCCATGGCCTCAGCTTACTCAAGGCCAATGCCTCAGCCTCGGCCAGAGTCCAGGAGGCCTGATGTTGGGACCTTGGTCAGGAGGCCAGGTCCCTATCCCTTTGCCTCGGCATAGGGTCATGCCCAGGCCTCAGAGCTCCTCTTTGGGTCTTCTTCTTTTTTTTGACTCTTCAATGCCAAATGATGGCGTCCGCTATGGTGAATGTGCCGAGTTCTGGCCTAAGCCAAGGCCCAGGCAATGGGATTTGGCCTCTGGAGTGGGTGGCATCATTGGCCCTGGGTCCAAGCTGAGGCCCCGGCATTGGGACCCAGCCTTCTAGTTTGGGTCATGGCATCAGGCCTCAGCTCAGGCTACAGCCTAGGGCCGAGGCTCCGGCATCAGGACCTAGATTCTGGGTCGGGTCCCAGCCTCATTCCTGGGTCAGGGGCTGGCCTTCAGGTTGGGTTGCAGCATTAGGCTTGGGTCCAGGCTGAGACTCTGGCATCGGGACCCGGCCTTTGTTGGCTAACCGACGGATCAGGTAGGTTTTTTATTTTTGGCGGTCTTGGCCAAGGTGCTGACGTTAGCTGTGCCTCTGATGAGTCCCCGACATCAAGCTCAAGCCTAGGCCGTGGCCTTTGCTTTGTCCTATGCTCTAGGCCAGGCCCCAGCTTTGGGTCTTAGCCAGGCACCTGCGTAGTATTCAGGCATAGGCCGCTGTTCCTGCTTTGGGCCTCAGCCTATGCCCTAGGCGAGGCCCCAGCTTTGGGACTAGGTCTAGGCCCGATACATTAATTTAAAATGAAGTGAATGAATAAGGTTTGTTTCATTTGGGGGGGCCTCGATTTGGTTTGCTCCTCACGAATGAAACAAATTAGCCTTATTTTCATGTTTTGCACTTTCATTTTAAATGAATGCACATCCCTAGTCTCGAGGAGGACAGGGATCCAATGTGGGAGAAGAGGGGGCAGTGGGGAACATTGAGGGAGAGAGAGCAAAGAATGAAAGATAAGAGTCAGAAGAGGGTCACAGAGAAGAGAGGAGGAGGTTAATTTAGAGATGCATTACAGGGGAGAGATGAACAAAGCAGAGAGTAGAGAGGGAGAGAATGATTTAAGAAGCATGGGAGTGGGAAGGGGCACAGGAGAGGGAAGGGGAGAAAATGACAAAAGGCACAAATGGAGAGGAACAAGGGGAGAAAACCAGAGGGGAGTACAAGGGAGACAGAGTTTGAAGGTTAGGAGGGGGTAAGGGAAAGGGAAAGACTACTCTCACTGGCCTTCCATCTAGGCCTGGGTTCTCAGCCTACCCCACTTCGCGGACCACTACCAGACCCATCTCCCTCTCAGGACTTGGTGAGACTGTGTGACTGCCTTAACTGGCTTAGGCCTAGATTCATCATTCTGTTATAAATATAGCAGAATGATGAACCTCACCAAAAAAAAAGGGGCAGGGAAGTGAAATTGTGCAGCCGGCTGCATCGCAGCGGTGCATTTTTGCTCACTGCGCTTGTGGCCACGCCGCATCATATCGCCCCCGTACCACCAATGGAAAAGGTGGTGTTATTCCAGAGCTACTGCTGGCGATAATGTGTAAAACATTATCACCAGCATTGGTTCCAGAATTAAAATGTTTTACCCTGCCCAAAAGCCCACCCAAACCCCTCCTCTTTCCCAAATGTAAATATTACTGCCATGATGCGGTACTTATCGCGTGCGATAGGGCATTATCGCCTGCAATAAGGTCCTAATGCATGCAATAAGGCCACTTCGTGGTTTGATAAATGACCCTGTTAGCTGGATAAGTTTAGAAACTGTCCTAAAGTTAACTGGATAAACATATCTGGCCATTTTTAAGATAGCCAAGTATATTCAGCAGTATGGTACACTGCTGAATATATCAGCCAACTAGCTTTTATGTTATCTGGTTAACTTAGACTGCCAGATAGTGGGCTGAATGTGGACCATGGAAAATTTAAAATGGTTTAATTGCATTAGTTTTTCCATATATTGTTTACTTAACTTTGCACTTAATAACATATTGTACGTGTACCAAATTTTTTCACAATTGCAGTAAAAATTGACACCAATTCCCAGCATTACCTGGCATCCAGTGGATTATGGTTAATGACTCCACAGGGGATTGTAACTGCAGTAACTCATAGTACTCCTACAACACAGTAATGACTTGCTGTATATTTGTTTGGTTCATAGTCTCTGGCATTTTATAGTGCTCAGTTGTTTTATCTTGACAACACAGTAGAATCAATATTCAAGCCATTTAGCTGAATAACTCACAAGTTTTGAATATCCCCCTTCCTTATCTGGCTAAAAGTTAGGCCAGACAAGTAATTATCTCACTTAGCTGAATTTGAAAGGGGCATGTTGGGGGAATTCTGGGGCAGGGATGAGTTAAATGAATACATGTCTGCTAACTCCGATACTTGTACTTAGTGAATACGTTATGTGGCGATCTTTAGACGTGCCTGAGAGCAAGCCTAAAGTTTCCAGGAATGTGGAAGCATAAACGAACAACGCTGAAATTACGCTTCCAAAGTGGCTCCCTAGCAATGCTGGAAGCGTCGGGCATGGGTCTTGGTAGGCTGCTACGGTGTTGGGGCTGAAAGGAACAATGTAATGCTTCTGAGATAAAGAGAGGGTCAGGGTTGTGATGGGATGATAGGGGTTAGGGAAGGGGACCCAGGATGACAAATTGTTTTGGAATTTAGATGGGACTTGGAAGCAGGTAGGGGGAGGGGAGAGGCCAGCACTGTGTCCTTTTTAAAATAGGCTTTATTAAGATGACTTTGAGGATTTGGGAAAAGGAAGGGCTGCATGCCACAGCCTGGCTGGGCTATGTATTTCTAGCTGGGAGGGTAGTGATAGAGCCAACTGGCCTGCAATCCTTTTTTTTTTTTTTTAACCTGCTGCTTGGCACTTAACTGGCTATATTCTTTTGAATATAATTGGCTAAGGCTAAAGTTATCTGGACACATGGGCCCAGATAACTTTAACCTAACTGGTGATACTCAAAAAGTAACCTGATAGGTTTAGAGTTACTTTAATCAGATATATTCAGTGGCATTTTTATCCCAATGAATATCCAGGACAAATTATCTGACTAACTGTAGCCAGCTAACTTGTTTGCTCGCCACCTTACTGAATATTGACCTTAGTATTTCTCACTCTGTGGTCTTTATCCTGTGCTTATGGAGACAAAAAAATCCTTTATATAGCTAAGGATTAGATGGAATTCAATTGTGTATTTCTTAACCAATGTGATTTGCATAAAAAAAGTAAATTTTGATGCAAAGTGTAAATAGAGGAACAAAAAAGAAGCTAGTACTAATTATTAATCAGCTTTGCCTAGAGCCACATTACCTGGAGGACAGATCCATTAACCCTAATTAGCCTAGCAGCCATGATGTATTCCACTTCTTAACGTCTGGGAATGAGCATCAGAGATAGGTTCTTCCAGGTACACCTAAGTGACCCAGATTAGCATCTGTCGGACTCAGGCTACTGAGTTCCAAGAACCACTGATCTGACCCGGCATGGCATGTTCTTACCCAGAGCTGGAGCATGGGAAGAGTCCCATGCGTGTTTTTGAACTGAGGATTGCTTCAGTGGTGCTGACAGTGGGTTGATGAGGCCATACTTAGCACACAGGCATTATTTTTATTTTATTTTTATTTATGAAACTTATGAATCGCTTTCCAGATCTTACAATAAGGTCTTCCAAAACAATGCACAATAAAACAAAATTCAAATTAAAAAAACAATAAAAACATACCACATAACAATATAGTAAAAAAAACTAAAACAAAACAAAAATTCACATTTTTTAACTGCTGGTCTTAAATATAACTCAGAAATCTTCAACCAGGTCTTCACTTTGTGATAAAACTGCATTAAATTAGTTTGTTCCCTAATAGGCAAAGGCAGTGTTATGCTTGCCGCCCGCGGGAGGCCCACAGCACGGCCTTCTCACCTTCCCAGATGGACCTCAGCACTCAGTTCCCATCGCTGGTGGCAGTCAGCCATCGGCTTTGACCTCGGGCCCCTGCCAGTGTCCCTGGTCCTGCCGTGCTGCCTGGTACCTCCAGCCAGGATTCCTCCTCCAAGCAGGCCTCTCCACTTGCTCAGCAGAGAGACGCCGCTGACGGTGCCGCACCCCTTCCTAGGCGCGCACGAGCAATGCCGATGCATTTAAAGGGGCCCGCGGCAGGAACCTGGCTGCAGAACCGGATCCCAGCAGCCTTAAGCTCAGGCAGCGCTCCTAAGCGCTGCCTTTGCAACAGGTCTCCTCAGTTCCCTGTTGCTCGAGTGCTTGTTGCTTCCAGAGATCTGTCTCAACTTGTGTTCCTGTTTCCTCATTGTTCCTGTGTTCCTGACTTTGCCTTGTAAACTATCTCCAAGCCTGACTTCTGCTACGCCTGACCACATCTGCCTTCTTCAAGCCTGACCTTGCTATGCCTGACCACGTTTGCCTTTTCCAAGCCTGACCTCTGCTACGCCTGACCACGTCTACCTTGTCCAAGCTTGACCTCTGCTACGCCTGACCACATTTGCATTATCCAAGCCTGACCATGCCTGCCTTCTCTGTGCCTTGACCATTGCCTCGCCTGACCACGCCTTGTCTTCTCCGTGCCTGACCATCGTTTCACCTGAGTATGTCTACCTTCTCGTGCCTTGACCTTTGCTTTGCCTGACCATGCCTACCTTCTCCGTGCCTGACCATTGCTTTGCCTGACCACGCCTGCCTTCTCCGTGCCTGACCATTGTTTCGCCTGAGCATGCCTACCTTCTCCGTGCCTTCACCTTTGCTTTGCCTGACCATGCCTACTTTCTCCGTGCCTGACCATTGCTTTGCCTGACCATGCCTACCTTCTCCGTGCCTTGACCTTTGCTTTGCCTGACCATGCCTGCCTTCTCTGTGCCTTGACCATTGCCTCGCCTGACCACGCCTGCCTTCTCCGTACCTGACCATTGCTACGCCTGACTATGCCTGCCTTCTCAGTGTCCTGACCTGCTACAGATAACCTTGCTATAGACTCTCTCTTGTCCAGAGTTCTACATTTCTCACAGCTTCCATTGGCCGCCAGCCTCCATCCAAGCTCAACAGTGATGCCGCTGCCTCTAAGCTCTGGACGGGGACTTTCAAGGCTTTGGCCTTTCTTTGCTCAAGCATCTCCTGCCTCTCTTGGTTCCCTAGTGCTTGGGTTCTAGTTCCGTAACCTTTCTTGGATAGACTTACACTACTTGCTGGCTGCTGTCTCTGGGCTGAACCATCTATCTCATAAGAACATAAGAACATAAGAAATTGCCATGCTGGGTCAGACCAAGGGTCCATCAAGCCCAGCATCCTGTTTCCAACAGAGGCCAAACCAGGCCACAAGAACCTGGCAATTACCCAAACAGCAAGAAGATCCCATGCTACTGATGCAATTAATAGCAGTGCATATTCCCTAAGTAAACTTGATTAATAGCTGTTAATGGACTTCTCCTCCATTCTTATACCTCGAGGCCCGCCTAAGTCCTGCCAGCCCTGGCACCCAAAGGCTCAACCCGAGGGGAACGTGGGCTGGCATAGGTGAAGCTCCAGCCCACTCCACCTGCTGATGGTGGGGACCCGTGGGCCCTTGCCATGGGTAGCATCAACCCCACCTCAGCCCAAGAATCCACCTCCAGCACAACAGGCAGATCATTAAATGACCTGTTTTGCAACCTCACATGCCGAATACATTTTGGAGATGTCATAAATTCCTGCCATCTCTGTAACCTACTGCTCTCACCATTGATCTTTAGAGGTTTGTTTAAAAAAAAAATTCTTTACATTGACTTTTGTATAATTCTTTCTGATTTCCATCCATTCTCTTTTTTTTTTTTTGCCCGTTAATAAATACAGTAGAACTTTCAAATGACACTTCATCTTGGAACCAATTTCAAGCCAGATGTAAACTATAGCATGTGTGGGCCTTCAACCACCAGTTTTGCATGAAAATTAAATAAGGAATGTTACTTACTATGATTTTACTGTTTTCTAATTCTATAAAGTACTTTAAGAAATAGTACAATATAATATTTAAAGAGAATAGAGTTATCTTGCAAAAAAATAATGTGAAATATTTTCTCAGCCCTAACTTAAAAAGAGTCAAAATAAGAACTTGTAGACCATTGCTAATGTTTCATTGGACTCAAGGGTAACTGTTCCTCAATTTTTTCTCTCCACCCTTTCCTTTGACATAAATAAATCCAACCTAAATTAAAAATAAATAATCCAAGAAGTAGTTTGGTGGTTTATGTAATTGAGGGAGTGTCTTTCATTCTTTCCTCTTGGATACATTCTCATGTGTTTTCTCTGGAAACAGATCCCAGTTTACACAGCATGTGCATTTCATTTAAATTCAGAAGGTCTGCTGCCTTGAAAGGTACACCATAAAAGGAATGAAGTAGAATTTCAAATTTATTTATTTATTTAAAAAATTTTCTATACTGTCGCTAAGTTATATACCATCGCAACGGTTTACAAATAGGCACATAAATTAAGGTAGGTAAATGTGAATTATAGTACATTCTAACAGGTGCCAATAAGGTTCGGTTACAATTTTCATAAATAAAAGTCAATATTTGAGTAATGTTGGTCTTGTCCGGGTATACTAGTAAGTTACTAGTAATAGAGCGATCTCCCTAGAGGTGTGCAAACTATAAAAATATCCAAAACAAATCTAAATCCGTTTTGTTGCTGGTTTCTTGAACGAGCTGGACAGTTCGCAGTACACATGTATATTTTTATATACTCAATATTGAATTCTCAAATCAGAGTTCAAGAAAATGTGCCTGATTCATAGGGTCCACCGCAGGCAGATTTGATTGTGAATCAGGGAATCCAGATGAAATCTGTTTGAATTTTCCATAGATTTGTTGGAGAAATTTTGAAAATTACATTGAACTTAAACCAGACTGTCACCTGCTTTGAGTGTGATCTCAAATCATGTGCATTGGCGGGCGGATTTTAAATGCCCTGCTCGCGTAAATCCGGCCGGATTTACGCGAGCAGGGCCCTCGCGCGCCAGCGCACCTATTTTGCATAGGCCACCGGCGCGCGCAGAGCCCCGGGACACGCGTAAGTCCCTGGGCTTTTTTAAGGGGGCGTGTCGGGGGGCATCGCCAAATGACGCAGCGTTTCGGGGACGTGACGCGGCGTATGGGGGGCGGGCCCAGGGGCGTGACCGCGCCCTCCGGAACAGCCCCCGGGTCGGGTCTTGGCGCGCCAGCAGCCCGCTGGCGGGCGGGGATTTACGTCTGCCTCTGGCAGGCGTAAATCCATGGATAAAGGTAGGGGGGGGTTTAGATACGGCCGGGGGGATGGGTTAGGTAGGGGAAGGGAGGGGAAGGTGAGGGGAGGGCGAAAGAAAGTTCCCCCCGAGGCCGCTCCAATTTCGGAGCGGCCTCGGAAGGAACGTAGGCAGGCTGCGCAGTTCGGCGCGCACAGGCTGCCCAAAATCGGCAGCCTTGCGTGCGCCGATCCCGGATTTTATAAGATACGTGCGGCTACACGCGTATCTTATAAAATCCAGCGTACTGTTGTTTGCGCCTGGTGCGCGAACAAAAGTACGCGATCGCGCTATTTTTTAAAATCTACCCCTTTGTGCATAGCTCTAGTGATCACACTGTTCAAAATGAAACCTAATTTCTCTATGGTCGACATGAAGGGTTTTGTCAGGAACCAGCAAGCCTGAAACCAGCAGCAGTGGAACTTTTCACAGAAGGTATGAGAACTGGAGCAACTTTAACTAGTACTTACCTTTGTGCTAGCCAAGAAGACCCGCCTCACAAGTTCCTAATGTTGCAGCAGGGGAAACACTCTGATTGGGTCCAGACTATAAAGACAACTTTGGAAACCAATCACTGCTGGCACAATAGCCTTCTGGGATGTTTCCTCCAGTGCCTCTCTTTCTGTACACGGCCTCATTCCTGGTACATTACTGCCTTGGCAGGGGCCAGACCTAATGGGTCTGCATGGGAGAAGTGAGACATTCCCACCCTAAAACCACTAATCTTTGGGCTACACCTTGGGAAAGTAGGAGTAACCCCTAAACCCCCTTTACCAGGGATATGTTACCCATGTTCTCTCTTCCCTTTTGGATTTTTTGTTTACTTTTTGACATTCCTGGGCACTGTTTTTCTCTTTTTTGGATTTGTCACATATTACCTCAGGGCTTTTTTTTTTTTTTAATTTTATGTTTATTGAATTTTCAAAATTTCAAATATATTGAAACTACAATGTGAAAAGAAAACAGGAAGAGATAATAGAAAGCAGATGAAATTTTACATAAACAATATAATGTAACGTTTCTTCCATATTATAAGAAAAGAGGGGAGACCCGATATATAGCGGAATAATAAAAACATCTCAAAGAACTTAATGCAGACACACCGTGCTTATGCAGATTAATATTTAAATTAGCCTACACTTCTAGAACCTATCTGGAGTGAGAGTCCAGGTATAGACATAGTTGTTCTATCTCTGTAAATATATACTTATCATCATGGTAAACAGCAAGGATATCTGAGGTAAAATTTGGTTCCTCTGGTCACAATTTCATTTCTCATTGCTAGGAAAGCTTTCCTTTTCTCTTGTATTTTCTTAGTGATGTCCAGAAAGACTCTAATTTGAGAGCCATAGAAAAGTTCAGATTGCTTTTTAAAAGATCTCTTTAGGACTTCATCCCTTCTGCTATTTGCAGAAAAGTCACAAAAACTGTTGCCCTTTCTTCAATTTTAGCTTCAAACGACTTCTCTAGGAACTCTGTTAAATTATCTGTTGAAGAAATTTTTTCCATCGATTCCTCCTGGTGTGCTTCCTCTTTTCCCTGCCTTCCAGGCAAATAATACAGTCTAGACATTAATGGTAATGTTATTTCTGTATATGCCAAAATATTTATGAGATAACTTTTAATTCAATCTTTTAATGGCATCCATCTTGTTTTCGGAAAGTTCAGTATTCTTAAGTTATTTCTCCTTAACTGGTTTTCCAAAAAAATCAATCTTCCTTTCAGCCTAGGATTCTGATCATATAAGGTTAACATGTACCTCTTTTATTTCTTTAATTTCTTTCTCAACCACTACCAGAAATTTCTCAACCGTTTGAATTTTAGTCTCCAAGTAATTGGATTTTTCCATATTCTGCTTCACAACATTTGTTAACTCTATTATAGCCATATTCATTGTAGTCAGGGCTTTCCAAATTTCTTCAAAAGTTATTTTTTCAGGTACTCTTAAAGGATAGTGAAATACTACATGTATTCCTTTTTTCTCACCTCCTTTATCTAGTAGGCCTTCCTTGCCCAGCTCATCTCGGCAAATTTCTGCCTCTCCTGCCCTGGAGCCTGAATTATCAAGGCTCTCCGAAGCAGGTCTGGAATCCATACCTCTTCTCTGGGGGTCCTTTGATTTTCCTATTAGCTGACTTGGCGTTTCCTGCAGCAGCTGTTCAACCTCCCCTTCAATCAGGGGTCTATAGGCCAAGGAAGGAGTTGTCGGCTCACCGGGGCTGAGAGATATTTCTTCGGCCAAGGCGTGAGTCGTCCGCTCTCCGCCATCCTCGCCAGCAGCCCCGCTCTCCGGTAAAATCTGCACTCTACGGAACGCTTCCTCGATTCGCATCTGGCGGTAAGAACTTTCAGGCGTTGAAGCAAGGACCTCGCGGATCTTTGCTTTACGTTTTGTATGCGGCATAAAGATAGAAGGTGAGAAACTTTAGAGGAAATTTAAAAGGTCTTTAGGAAACAGAGATGTGGAGCTCGGTCGCTTCCGTGTTCACGGTGCGGCAGCCATCTTGGGTCTCCGTCCTTACCTCAGGGTCCTTACCTTACTTTTTGACTTTGACATAGACTTCAACAGTCCCTATATGCTCCAATCAAGTACATGTATCCTTATTCATTCTGTGGGTTGCCCTCAGACCAGTCAGAACCTGACAGAGCTACAGAGGGAGGGAGAGAGTTGATTATTATTCCTCTGTTCATTTCCCCCCATTTACATTCTCTGTTTTCAAGAGATGGGGGTGCACATTTATTTACTGGCAGCAGTTTTTAGAAGGACGTGTTACGCGCCCAATCCACGGCCGGCATGGGCCTGCTCACCTCATTAGCCCCTCTGCAGGTCATGGGTCGGCCTCCCCAGGGGCAGCCATGAGCTCCTCCAGGCCTCTGCATCCTGCGGCAGTGGTCGCCGGGCCTTCTAGTACGTACCAGGCCTCATGCTGGAGTTCGGTGTCTCCAGTGGCATTGGCCATGCCCTTACACGCGCGCTCCGCCCGGTCTCTTGTAGGGCCAGGGGCGGGTCCTAGCTCCGCAGCGTGCCCTGATTGAATGTTCAGTATAAGGAAGTTCCTGCCTGCATTTCAGATGCTCAAAGAGGCTTTCTGTTTCGGTCCTTGTCTTCAGAATCCAGACCCAAAACGTCCATTCGTCGTCGAAGTTGACACCTCTGCAATTGGAGCAGGAGCCATCTTAAGCCAGTTTTCTCCCAAGGGTAAATTGATACCTTGTTCATTATACTCACACAAGTTCTTTCCTACAGAGCAGCGCTACACCGTTGGTGACTGAGAACTTCTCGCCGTCAAGTTGGCATTCCAAGAGTGGCACCCCTGGTTGGAAGGGGCACAACACAAATTTACCATAAGAATCTTGAGCATCTTAAAGAAGCTCAACTCTTGAATCCTCGACAAGACCGATGGGTGCTCTTTTTTGAACAGTTCAACTTCGTTCTATGTTATCGCCCAGCTTCCAAGAATCTCTGTGCTGATGCACTATTTAGATCCTTTGAACCTGAGGATGTTCCTGACATTCCTAGTTACATCATAGATCCTGCCTGCGCATCCCTTGCTGTGACCACTAAAGTCACAGCTGGGAAGACCGTCGTTCCACATAGGTTACGTGAACGAGTTCTGAAATGGGCTCATGATTCCAAGTTGGCAGGACACCCGGGTCGTGCCAGGACCCTAGAGATGTTGCAGAGATATTATTGGTGGCCCAACATGGTGCAAGACTCTCGTAACTATGTAGATTCATGTCCCATCTGCGCCCAACAGAAGCCACCTACCGGACGGCCTTGGGGCCTACTCCAACCACTTCCAGCACCTACCGAGCCATGGTCCAGCATCTCAATGAACTTTATCACAGACCTGCCTCCATCCCAGAACAATACCATAATCTGGGTCCTCATCAAATGTTTTTCGAAAATGGGTCACTTCATTCCCTTGCCGGGCCTCCCATCGGCCCCAGAATTAGCCAAGTTGTTTCTGAAACACATTTTCCATCTCCATGGACTTCCAAAGGAAATTATATCCAACCAAGAACCACAGTTCGCTGCCAGGTACTGGCGCTCCCTATGTAAAAAGTTTAACATTGCCTTGTGTTTCACATCGGCCTATCACCCACAGGCCAATGTTCAAGCTGAGAGGACCAACCAAACCTTAAAAACATTCCTCCATTCCTCCGTGAATGACCAGCAGGACAACTGGTCTGTTCTACTACCCTGGGCTGAGCTGTCACACAATACCCATGTCACTGCTGCCACCGATGTATCTCCATTCTCCGTGGTGTTCGGACGACAACCTTGGCTGCCACTTCCAGTTCCTCTGACTGTTCCTTCTCCAGCTGCGCAATCCATGGCCCGCACCATTCGTCAGGTGTGGAATCAAGTCAAAGAACGCCTTACCCAGGCTGCTGAATGTTCCAAACGTACTTCTGATGCCCATAAACATCCCGCTCCACTCTTCCGTCCTGGTCATATGGTGTGGTTAAGCACCCGACACCTAAGGTTGAGACTTCCTTCTCATCTCCTGGCTCCCAAGTACATCGGCCTGTTTCCAGTCCTTTGAAGAGTGGGAGCAGTATCTTATCAGCTCCAGCTACCTCGTGCCATGGGTATCAACAACACGTTCCATATCTCGCTGTTATTTATTTATTTATTTACATCTTTTTACTATATCAACGTTCAAGACGAAAATTCTTATCACCCCGGTTTACATCGAACCAATTGGAAAAGTTACAAATAACAAGTATATTCAAATCAATTAAATATAAAACATAGATGAGAGAATAAGTATAACAAGGGGTATGACATAACGTATAACAAGGGCTGATCAAAAAACAATGAAGTAGAAAAAACCTCGTGTGAGGAAACTAGATTACGGACTATCTCTGCACATAGTACGGATCTTGAATAGAGACAGGGTAGAAAGGGGGTGGGGGGGATAGGGGGAGGGAGAGGCCAAAGGGGTCATGAAGGAAAGAAAATTTGACGTAGTAACAACAAGAATTGCGCGTTAACTGCGTCAGGAGTCCGAGTTACTGATGCTAAGGGAAGGCTTGTCTGAATAACCAGGTCTTCAATTTCTTTCTAAAGGTGAGCAGGCGTTCCTGGTGAAGCTCTGGGGGTAAAGCGTTCCAGTGAGTAGGTCCGGTGGTAGGGAAGGTGCATTTTCTCAGTGAGGGGTGGAGCGTGGCCTTGGCGGAGGGGGTGAGCAGGGACGTTTTGTAGGCAGTTCTAATCAGTCTGGAAGAGGTGTGAATATGGAATGGTATGTTTAGCTATAGGGAGGACTGATTGTGGATAGTTTTGTGTATTATGGTGAGGGACTTATAGAGGATTCTGAAATTAATGGGAAGCCAATGTAGGTTCTTGAGGATGGGTGTGATATGTTCTCTTCGATTAGAGTTGGTTAGTATCCTTGCGGCGGCGTTCTGGAGCATCTGCAAAGGTTTGGTGGAGGTCGCTGGGAGGCCAAGTAGTAAAGAGTTACAATAGTCTATTTTTGAGAAGAGGGTGGCTTAAAGAACTGTGTGGAAATCGTGAAAATTTGAACAAGGGGTATGACATAACGTATAACAAGGGCTGATCAAAAAACAATGAAGTAGAAAAACCTCGTGTGAGGAAACTAGATTACGGACTATCTCTGCACATAGTACGGATCTTGAATAGAGACAGGGTAGAAAGGGGGTGGGGGGGATAGGGGGAGGGAGAGGCCAAAGGGGTCATGAAGGAAAGAAAATTTGACGTAGTAACAACAAGAATTGCGCGTTAACTGCATCAGGAGTCTGAGTTAGTGATGTTAAGGGAAGGCTTGTCTGAATAACCAGGTCTTCAATTTCTTTCTAAAGGTGAGCGGGCATTGTTCCTGGCGAAGTTCTGGGGGTAAAGCTTTCCAGTGAGTAGGTCTGGCGGTAGAGAAGGTGCGTTTTCTCAGTGAGGGGTGGAGCATGGCATTGGTGGAGAGGGTGAGCAGGGATGTTTTGTAAGCAGTTCTAATTGGTCTGGAAGAGGTGTGAAGCCTTTGGTCCTCTCCTGGACCTCTCGTAGAGATCCTTCACCTCTGCGGATCTCTATTGAACCAGACTCATCTCTCCAGGTAAGAGAGGTCCTCAACATCCGTCGACATCGAGATAGATGGGAATACCTCTTAGCCTGGGAGGGTTATGGGGCCGAGGAGAACTCAAGGGAACACTCCCACAACATTCTCGATAAAGAGCTCCTCAGACTTTCCATAGGACTTATCCTGATAAGCCAAGACTGCATAGAGGAAGGCCTAGAAGGAGGGGGTACTGTTACACGCACGCCCGGCCCACACACAGTCCTGCTCACCTCGTTAGCCTCTCTGCAGGTCACGAGTCGACCTCCCCAGTAGACTGTCTCTCTGGTACTGACCTCGGCCTGTTCCTTGACCATTCTGTCTGCTGCCTGGATCCTGACCTCTGCTTGCCTTGTGACCTCGTCTGACCTCCAGAACCTTACTCCTGCCTCGTTGACTACTCCTCGGACTGATCCTCAGATTCTGACCTCGACTGCCATTGACCAAATCTCTGATTCTGGCTCTGTTCCTTGCCTTGTCATCAACTATGCTGTTCTGGTCTTCCTTGCTCCATCAGACCCACTGCCTCGAGTCCGACCACGCTCCCTTGTTGTCCGTGGGCACACCTGTCTACTACCCCTCCAGGAGACCCTGCGAGGTCCACCTAAGTCCAAGTGGCCCGGGTCCCTATGGGCTCCACCCGGGGGGACTGCGGGTTTCCAGTGGTGAAGCTCATCCTAGCCTCTGTCTCCTCCAGTGCTGCACCCCCTGGGGGCAGGTGCTTCCTGGTCCCTACCAGAGAGCCATTCTCCACTGCTCCAGGACAAGGGTCCACCCCTAAGTGCAACAGGATGCTTCCCCTTCTTCATTCATGAATCAATTCATCCCTGATTTTTCAGCTCTCCTGAGTTGTGAATATGTCATAAAAAGGTCTATTTAAGAGATATACAGACCTGGATCAAAAATATTTGTCACAGCTAAAAAAAATACTTATCAGTGCATACAGGAGAAAGAGTCACCATAGATGTCCCACTAGCTTTAATTTATTGATTAATTTCTCACATCTAGATTTAATGAAGGAAGCGAGAAACAGCCAAAACATTCATAAAGTGAAACCACAAATACAAAAACAATAACAAAATAAATGACAAGTTCATTGATAGCCGAATGAGGTCTGGCAGGATAGAGTAATACAGAGAAATCACAACATATTACACCATCTCCACAGTGCTATACAGCAACCTGACCACAGAAGTTAAGAGCTAAAAGAAAAAAGAGAAGGGGGTCAGGTCCTGCATCTGAATGACTTCTGACAGAGGAGTATGTGCAATACCTTCTTGAACCGCAGTGTATCTGTGTAAGTATAGATTCTATGGGGCCTTTTACTGAGAAGTCACATTCCCACACTTCTATATGTATTTGTAAAGGGTACTTTGTTTCTTTGCCACTAATTTTTTGTTTTTTTTTTCATCTTTAGAGAGAGGGTTTTGACATTTTTGGACCATCCCTAAGATCTTTCGCCTCCTTGGGTGCTGGTTTTGGTCAAGCTCCCCTATAGAAATGGGGTTGAGCATTGCAATGTGTGATTTGTTTCATGAGTTTTGAAGAGTGAAGAGGAGTGGTTTTGATAGTTCCGAGCCCCAGAGCCTTTTCCAGAGGAGTAGGACTCTGCCTTACTTGCCAGTGTCTTCACAGACCTGGAAGAGGGACTGTCCAGTTTTGAGAAGAGAAGGAAGAGTTTTATGTTTTTGAGAAACTTGGTTTTGTTTTGACCTGCTTCCAACTCAGGAGCGACTCTGTACTGCCCCGTCACCCCCCGCCTGAGGGGATTGGAATAGGGTGCTACTTTGTCCTGCATTCAATTAAAGTGGGGATTGTAGTTACCAAGAAGTAAGGACTGCTTTGGAGACGTTTTTTCATTATTTTTGAATGGGGGGAAGTCTTTTTATCACCACCTTCCTACTAGAGATGTGAATCGGAACCGGTATCAGTTCGGATTCCGGTTCTGATTCACATCGTGAAATTTTTATCTTGCAGTCCGATCGGGTTTTTTTTTTATTGGCTGCGCCCGAGCCGATAACCAAAAAATACAGCCGACTCTTTAAAATGAGTTTGTTAGTATCCCCCCACCCTCCGGACCCCCCCAAATATGTTTAAATACCTGGTGGTCCAGCATTCTCCCGCATTCTCCCGCGCTCGGGCCATCGGCTGCCAGTAAACAAAATGGTGCCAATGGCCCTTTGCCCTTAGCATGTGACAGAGTATCCGTGCCATTGGCCGGTCCCTGTCACATGGTAGGAGCAATGGATGGCCGGCGCCATCACATGGTAAGAGCAAAGGGCCATCGACGCCATTTTGATTAGTGGCAGCCGACAGCCCGAGCGCGGGAGAATGCTCCTGGGACTCCCGCTGGACCACCAGGCATTTAAAAAAAATTTTTTGGGGGGGGGGGCCGGAGGGTGGGGGGAGATACTAACAAACTCATTTTAAAGGGTCTGGTTGTGTTTTTAGATTGTGTCCTTTCTTCCCACCCCCCCCCCCCATAACGATAAGAAAACCCACTAAATTAATCGTGGGGTTTCCTATCGCTATCGGGGACCCCCCGATATCTGATGATATTGAAAATATCGGACGATATTTTCAATCGTCAGATAAACGATTCACATCTCTACTTCCTACCCACTTTTTGGAGGACAGAATTTTCTTACTTTCCCCAGGAAGGGACTTTGACTCAGAGCTGGAAAGAGAGAAAAAGACTAAGGCACATGAAGCTTCATTCAATCTGTATCCAAAGATTTTTATTTTTGTATTTTATGATTTTCCTATTTTTACTTTTGATCAAGGTTTATGAGTTATAGTAAACTTTTATCTGAACACTTCAAGTCTCTTGCCTGTTCTTTCTGAATTGGAGAACCAGGCAGCTGAGATCTACAGGAGTGAGAAAGGTCGAGTGGGACTGGAGATATTGTATATTGATTCCCACCTTTTGTATATCTAGAGCCCCAGAAACTTCTTCTCCTCTCTACTGGTGGAATGCTGGCACCCAAGGGACTAGATGATGGATAGAGAGGTCCGAGACAGTGAGATTAGCTCTGGGGGCCCATTAGGCCCTTTCATTCTGGCAGTACACCAGAGAAGGGGTTACATGCAAGATGTGCAAGTTTAGGAGAAGGGACTGCCAACAGACCATATTTGCTGACCGTAAAGCCCTGGTGGGTTGATAAATACAAAGAATGGAATTTAGCCACACAGGCGTGATATCATAGATTAGCTTGTGAATCAACAGCAGCACCTTGTATTTTATCTGCCAGAAAACTGGCAAATAGTGAAGGTCGGCCAATACAGGAGAAAGCAAGGTGTAATACCAGTTAGGAGTTGTGCTGTACCATTTTGCACTATTTGTATGGATCTTAATGAATTAGCTGGGAGGCCAAAAAATAAAGAGTTGTAATAATTAAGTGTGGGGAACACTAGTGTCTGAAGAGTGGTACAGAGTCAGAATGATCAAGCAATGTTTTCAGCTTCCACAACAGGCGTAATTTCATAAAATATGCCTTCATCAATGATTTCAAATGAGACCATTTAGAGATTATTGTCAATGACCACCCCTAAATTCTGGACCTCTGTCTTAAATTACCCTACTCTCACAGACTTACCCAGAAGTGGTTAATCATTCTCACACTTATGCCATTTTTATTTGCTATCCAGATCATGCAACTCTGAATATACTCCACTGCAGGGCGGGTACATCTCCAGAAGGACCTTTGCGACTTATGTTAAGCTCTGGTTATAATCTGTGAGTGTTTTCTTTTTAACTTATTTTCTCATTCTCTTATGGCAAAAAACAGCAAACCTTGCTGGAATAAGCCTTACTGTTCTATTCTACTAAAAAATCACACTATGAGTTTTAAAAATTAAACCAACCAAAAACCAACTCAGTACAAAAGGATCAATAGAATCTGCAATGTTCAACAGAGACCTCAAACCATTACACCTCAATAGCCTGGGCGCTCGGGGGAAGCACTATCATCACAAGTCTCTGTTTAACTTTAAAACATTTTTATGCAGATAAAAATAGTTTATTCTGCGATTACTCTCAACCAATAAACCATAAGAACTTATCTTTTTTATCCAAAGGTGAAGAAAACATTTTTGACTGGTCACCTGCCGCTGAAAAGCATTTCAAGAGTTTACGGTATTCGACTCTCTGCTTCAGGAGAACTCGCCACCATCTTGGAACGGATCCATTCCAAGGTTGTGTAATGTTTTGAGGTCTCTGTGGATCATTGCAGGTTCTATTGATCCTTTTGGACTGATCTGCTTTTTTGTCTATTCTATCACATGCCATGAGAGGAAAAGTTAACAAAAATGGATTTAGTTTAAAATGCACCAGTTTCCACTTTTTTTTTAGCTTATTTTTTATAGGCAACTTTCTGAAATGGTAAATAAAATGATGGAACAGGAGTTTGTTTATTGTATAAGGGTCATCCCTCCCAAAATTTATTTTGTGGGTTCTTAAAATGGTCATGCAGAGGGTGACGTGGATCTTTATGGTAGCAGCAGGATTAGTTGTCATCTCATTCTCACCTTTCACTAACTGGACAGGGAGGATGCCCCTTCAGTTCCCCACCATGAGCTCTGAGCTCCTGCTCCACCATAATGCTACTTGAAAAAATGGTGACAGACACCGAGAACCAAAATTCAGCACTTTTAACTTTATTTTTATGGGTTAACTAGCCAGCATGTGAAACATGGTTATATTTGAGCACTTAATAAATCAGAAATTCAAAGGAATATCATGGTACATTCCTATTCACCAATAACTTTCTTTCACTAATTCTGTTCCCTGGACCAACCTGGATGGATTGGCTGGTATATACTTTTACAGTTTCTTATATAATATCATACACCCAAGCCTGTTAGGGACAGGTGCTTCCTTTTAGCATACACATTAACATTCAACGGCTGGTGCAAGTGTATTTGGTGCCCTAGGCAAATCTTCAGTTATGCACTCCTACCCCAACTTACCTATTGACAACAGCTTTGGCAGTATTGGCTTTCCCCCTCTGGGCCTTGTGCTGGTGAGATTTTGCCACCTCAACAAATTTGACGCTCTAAGTGACTGCCTAGTTTGCCTAATTGAAACACCGGCCCTGCAACATTCACATCCAAATAGGGACCCAAAGCAACTCCCAAATATATGTGGTCATTAACTTCTTTTACAATTTCCAGTTCTCCTTCCTCCTGGTGCAATTTTCTTGGACCAGGGAGCTCACTGGGGCACCTCTCATCTCAGACTTACCGCTATTCTTGAACTCCTGATCTTCACCTTTTGAATAGTTCCTCGGGAGGAGGAAACTCACCACTGTATTCTATGGCCATTGGCCTCTTCATTTTACCACTCCATTAAGCTCCTTGGGGAAGGAGGAAACCTCTCCTTCTTCATGGCCTTGGGTTTCTCCCCTTGAGGGAAAGAGCTCCTACAGGGTCCCACTCCCCTTGGAGGGTCCCCAGGCCTCCCAGTCTTAAAGCAGGGTACTCCAGATGATCACATAGCTAAAGGTCTCTAAACCCCACCCTATACTGGAAAGGATAGGAGAGAAGGGCAAGACTCAGCCAAAACTTTTATACCTCCTGCTTCCCTTCAGCAACCAATCACGAGCCCAAATATTTAAGAGGGTACATACCCTACTCCCAAGCTTCACATCCCATATTTAATATAATGCTTTCTATATAAAATGCCTTCCAGTGGTGTGTTACTATTACTATTACTATTACTATAAAAGAGGTATAAAACATTTCTTTCAACATGGTTAACATAGCATAAGGAGGTTTCCCCCACCTAGTGCCTCTTGAATCTCAAAAAGAGTGCACCATAATTCAGGGTTTCCCTACGTATGCATGGTTTAAAAATTACAAGGAAACAGCCAATGCAGATATGAAATTGAAAGTTATCTAAAAAAGATATATATAAAGAAGAAAGCATATAAACTTTTCCTTAAATATGGATGAATTAAGTTGGGCCTGAAAATAGAGGACAAGATACACAAGTTTTATATCTAATAAGGGAAAAAGAATATTGCAAAGCTTAGCTTATTTGCAAAACAAGTCTCCAATGTGCTAAAATAATTGAAAGACAAAACATTGTACCTGAAGACTGGAGGGTGGCTTATGTAACCCCAATATTTAAAAAGGGCTCCATGGGCGATCCGGGAAACTACAGACCAGTGAGCCTCACTTCAGTGTCAGGAAAAATAGTGGAAAGTGTTCTAAATATCAAAATCACAGAACATATAGAAAGACATGGTTTAATGGAACAAAGTCAGCATGGCTTTACCCAAGGGAAGTCTTGCCTCACAAATCTTTACTTTTTTGAAGAGGTTAATAAACATGTGGATAAAGGTGAACCGGTAAATGTAGTGTATTGGATTTTCAGAAGGCATTTGACAAAGTTCCTCATGAGAGGCTTCTAGGAAAAGTAAAAAGTCATGGGATAGGAGGTGATGTCCTTTCATGGATAACAAACTGGTTAAAAGACAGGAAACAGAGAGTAGGATTAAATGGACAATTTTCTCAGTGGAAGGGAGTGGGCAGTGGCTGAGTGGAGTGCCTCAGGGATCTGTATTGGGACCCATATTTTTCAATAAATTTATAAATGATCTGCAAAGGAATATGGCGAGTGAGGTAATCAAATTTGCAGATGATACAAAATTATTCAGAATAGTTAAATCACAAGCGGAGTGTGATAAATTGCAGAAAGATCTTTTGAGACTGGAAAATTGGGCATCCAATTGGCAGATGAAATTTAATGTGGATAAGTGCAAGGTTTTGCATATAGGGAAAAATAACCCATGCTATCGTTACACAATGTTAGGTTCCATATTAGGAGCTACCACCCAAGAAAGAAATCTAGACGTCACAGTTTATTTATTTATTTATTTATGTTTTTTTATATACCAGTCTTCTTACATAATATGCAAATCAAATCGGTTTACAGAGAACTGTTGAAAAGCTTGCTTGAAAGCAATTACATATAACGAAGAACTTTTGAACAAATAGATAAATAGAACTTTTTAAACAAACAGGAACTAGCGAAATATATTAGACAAAAACACTGTTTAAATGTCTAAATATCTTAGTGTTTTAAATAGAGCTTTTAAATAGTCTTTATCAAGAAGAAAAAAATAAATAAATAGCCAAAAAGACAAAGTCTAATTCAAACATGGTATTAGGAGTTATTCCTATTCCTAAATGTATAGATGTCTTGCTGGAAACAGAAGTAATTGGAAAACTAACTTCCGCTTGAGTGCATCAAATGACCCATTGTGGGAATGAAAATGAAGAGGAGGGGAGGAGGGTGGAGCTGGAGTTATGCATTTTAGATCGAGGCAGATACAAAAAATAACAGGTTGAAAGCTGCTTGTTAGTGGTCAGGGAAATGCTTGACTGAATAGCCAAGTTTTCAGTTTTTTCTTGAATGACTGGTGGGAAGAGTCTTGTCTTAGTTCTGGTGGAAGTGAATTCAAAAGAGAAGGACTTGCGGTGGAAAAAGCTCTATTCCTTAACGGAGTTTTGGCTTGAGGGATAACCAGGGTGTCTTGGTAGGCTTTTCTGATTGGTCTTGTTGATTTGATGGTGCGTAGTTGATGGGTAAGATCGATAGGAGCTATGTTGTTTATGGATTTGTGAATGAGGGTCATGACTTTGTAGAAGATTCTAAATTTAATTGGAAGCCAGTGGAGATTATAGAGAATGGGTGTGATGTGGTCTCTTTTATTAGAATTGGTCAAGACCCTAGCTGCTGAATTTAGAACCATCTGGATAATACATTGAAATTGTCAGTTCAGTGTACTGCGGCAGTCAAAAAAGCAAACAGAATGTTGGGAATTATTAGAAAGGGAATGGTGAATAGAACGGAAAATGTCATAATGCCTCTGTATTGCTCCATGGTGAGACCACACCTTGAATACCATGTACAATTCTGGTCACCGCATCTCAAAAAAGATATAGATGCGATGTAGAAGGTACAGAGAAGGGTGACCAAAATGATAAAGGGGATGGAACAGCTCCCCTATGAGGAAAGACTAAAGAGGTTAGGACTGTTCAGCTTGGAGAAGAGACGACTGAGGGGGAATATGTTTAAAATCATGAGAGGTCTAGAATGGATAAAAGTGAATCGGTTATTTATTCTTTCGAATAATAGAAGGACTAGGGGGCACTCCATGAAGTTAGCATGTAGCACATTTAAAATTAATCAGAGAAAATTCTTTTCACTCAACGCACAAAGCACAAAGGACTAGGGGGCACTCCATGAAGTTAGCATGTAGCACATTTAAAATTAATCAGAGAAAATTCTTTTTCACTCAACGCACAAAGCACAAAGCACAGCACTCGCCTCCGGGGCTCCAGCGCCGGCCACGCGGCCGGGCTTTCCACTCCGCCCCCTCCCAGATGCAGCAGCAGCAGCCGATTGGTCAGCTCCTTACCTACATGTCAGAGACCTCGCAGACGCTGACGACATCCTCCGGACCTTCCTCCGCCTCCGAGGGGAACGCTGACCACGTACAGCCAATCAGGGGACAGCCCTGATTAGACTTTAAATTTAAATTGAGAGACACCCAGGCGTCGCGCGCCTAGCGTCGCGCGCCTAAGGAGCACGACAAAGGAGCCTGCTCCTTTGTGCGCTCCTTAGTGCACTCCCTCTTTGTTACACAGCCTCGTTATGTGACTCAATCCTCATAGACCCCCCCACATCCCTAAACAACCGTTCCATCCTACTCCATCCATCCAACACCCAACTCATGAAACTTCCATGCAACCTTCTACTAACAAACTTTCCCCACATCATTAAACAGTCATGCAGCAATCTAGCAGGCTCCCTCACACAACAAAAACACACGCAATGGATCCAATCCAATGCATTCCCAAACTACCCCACCGCTACATCCAGCACCACCCTCCCATATCCACTCCCTCCACCAGACGCCTCACCAAAATACACACCAACCCTAAAATATCCTTTAACACTCTCACATTCATCACTCTCCTCCTCATAATGCACAGTCTTTCACCAAAAAAATCCCAATCATTCACGACCTGCTCACAGACTACCAACCAGACATATTCTGTATAACTGAATCCTGGCTCAAACACACCGACATAGTCCTACTCAATCAACTGCCCAGAAACACATACAACATATTCTCCATACCTAGAAGCAAAAGAAAGGGAGGTGGACTACTATTACTTGCCCACAAAAAACTTAAATTCTCCTCCTACCCCCTAAGCTTACCTCCTCCATTCGAGACCAACCTATTCAAATCAAAACATCTACAAATACTTCTCCTTTACGCCCCACCAGGTTGCCTACAGCACAACCTCTCCCCCCTGGTTGAAGCCATCACAACACACATCAACCTACAAGAACCAGCCATCATACTAGGAGACTTCAATCTCCATATTGACACCCACCCACCATCTCCTACCTGCGAACTGCTCCTATCCACTATGACTGCTCTCGGATTCTCCCAAATCATCAACACCCCCACTCAAAAATCAGGGCACACCCTTGATTTAATCTTCATTAACAATAAAATATCTGCAACTGAACCACCCACTACAACCCCGACTCCATGGTCCGACCACTACCTCATACAAGCCAAGCTTCAACATCAATCGACCACAGTGAAAACAGACTCCTGCTTCATCGAATACACCAAAACATGCTCCAGTGAAGATCTTGCAGAACTGCTACCTGAAGCACTAAAAACAATTAACCTGAAGCACTAAAAACAATTAACCTACATGATGCCAATTCAGCTACAAACTCCTGGATTTCCATCAACGCTGACGTAGCCAATACATTATGCCCCACAATAAAAAAAGGAAATCAGACCATCTACTAAACAAAATGCTCCTTGGTACACCCCTGAACTGAAAACATCAAAACGAACACTGAGACAAACCGAAAAACAATGGAGACGAACACCTACACCAAACCTAAAAGACAAATACAGATCACTACTACACAACTATACAGCTGACCTCAACACAGCAAAGCGCAATTTCTACACAACAAGAATTCATGAATACCAATTCAACCTGAGGACCCTCTTCTCCTACGTCAAAGAACTCACCAACCCTATCCAGAATGCCACAACGCCAAACTCCAACAACATCTCCAGTGACAAACTAGCACAATTTTTCAAGGACAAAGTCGACAACATCATTGCCAAGATTCCCCCATCCCACAACGACTCAACAAACATCCCTCCACCCATCCACACATGGACCTAATTCACACCTGTTGCATCTACTGAAATTGAACCCATCATCAAAAAAACCAACCCAGCTTCCCACCCCGTAGACTCCATCCCCATCAAAACCCTAAAACTCATCAAAGAGATTATTGTCAAACCAATAACACAAATCATCAACCTATCTCTTGAGCAAGGAATCTTCCCAGACAAACTCAAAAACGACCATACACCACACAAAGAAATCTCAGATCCTCCAACACAGGTCTCCTCTCCATCCCAAATCTCAAAAATGCTCACCTCATTACAACACACAAACGAGCCATTTCAATAGCTGGCCTTACCCTATGGAACTCCCTCCCCACACATCTCAGAAACGAACCCTCACCACAAGTCTTTAAAAAACAGCTAAAAACATGGCTGTTCTTGAAAGCCTTCCCTCCGGATTCCCAAACTCCTCAAATGCATGTTCTTGAAAACCTTCCCACATGACTCCTAACATGCACTACCGCATAACACCCCCCCTCACAACCACCCCCTCCTCTCACAACCACCCCCTCACAACCACCCCCTCCTTTTCCCCCCCAAACCCCCATAGCCTCTGACACCAGATCTAATCCTAACCAAGTCATACTGTATATATTGTATATAGGATATATGCTACAAATTTATACACACATTCTTTTGTATTCATATGTTACAATGTTTTTACTGCAATAGTTTAATTGTTATCTTGTTAAATGTAAAATAGGGCAGATCCCGCCCTATTCAACCCTGTTATCTGGAAACCGATGTGATATCTCGATCGAATGTCGGTATACAAAATAAATAAATAAATAAATAAATAAATAAACTCTGGAATTTGTTGCCAGGGGATGCGGTTAGTTCAGTTAGTGTAGCTGGGTTTAAAAAAGGTTTGGATAAGTTCTTGGAGGAGAAATCCATTAGCTGCTATTAATTAATTTGACTTAGAAAATAGCTACTGCTATTACTAGCATCAGTAGCATGGGATAGACTTAGTTTTTGGGTACTTGCCAGGTTCTTATGGCCTGGATTGACCACTGTTGGAAACAGGATGCTGGGCTTGATGGACCCTTGGTCTGACCCAGTATGGCATGTTCTTATGTTCAAAAACAAAAATATGCCAGATGCATTTGATAAAGTGGGACTCTGTCCTTGAATGTTTCAGGCCTCAATAAGTTGGTTAGTCTATAAGGTGCCACCCACCTTTGACATTAAAAGTCAAATATTTATTAATTAAGGAAATCTGTGGTCTCTTCACTAGATCTATGCTCCTCAAAGTGGAGAAAATATTGTGATTCAGTATAGTGAGTAGCCTGAACCACTTGCTATGGCACTCCCCTCAAGGAGTGGCCACAATGGTGTAGACCAAGGTGTTGGTCAAAGAAGCTCAAGACTATTCTGGTCAGGGCGTTTGGAACTGAAAGAGGAAAGTCCAATCTTTTATCTTTCTGCAGGAGTTTGGAGTTTGGGGAAGGGGGGAAGCCTGCCTTCTGCCTTCAGTGTCTCCCAACTCTTTCTCCTTCTTTCTCTTCACAGCCCTCTCATTTTACTCCTACTACTCCCTCTGTCCCCTACTCCTCTTCTTCCAACCCCTGCTGCAGCACTCCTTTCCTTCTGGCTTAACACACAGCCTCCTCTTCATGATCCCCAATGTGGCCTACTCCCATAGGTGCCAACTCTGTAAGTGCAGTGGGTACTTGAGCACCCCCTCAATATTGAGGAAACCCCCTTCACTGTGTTCAGGGAGGGGTAATTTGTGTTATGTTTAGCACCCCCAATCATTTTGAAAAGTTCTCCTCTGCCTGCTTCTCTGTGGGATCCCATCAGGATTAAAGAAATGGAATCATCCTTTATTCAAGCTCAGTTGTGCACACACAGCTGCAGGGTTTTTTTTTCTCAATTTGTGTGTGTAAAAAGACCTAAACAGATTGATGGAAATCAGATGGAGTGCACAAAAGCATACTTACTATATAGAATGCCTAAAAATAGATATTGCAATCTCAGGAGGTCACAGCAGCTTGTGATATTTTTAAAGCTGCCTCACCTTTGGTTAATAGTCCCAAATTATGCAAATGTCTGTACCAAAGAAGAAAACTAGCACTATGTAATATTAATACTTCTTCTTATTTTCTATTTGTTTAGTGAAAATTCTTTATATATATCCTGTTACTGATTTTTACGTTGTTGTTAGAGAAGTGATGACATTTGAATGGAAATAAGTTAATATACACTAGCTAGAAGTTTAATAGCTTCTCCCACTGGTGGATGGTGCAATTAGTGTGGCATATTAGGTAATCGGATATTTTGCTGTTGATTCCGTTTTCTGAACTGACTTCCTTGTTTGGTTCAACTGCAAAATATTATACACATAGTTCAGGGATAGCAACTCCCATTCTGAAGTTTTAGGACTTCCAAAATGAATTCGTATAAGATACATTTGCACACATGGGGAGTTGCCTATCCCTAACTTTGGTTGCTACCAGTTTATAGTCCAGTAGGGATGTGCATTCATTGTGAACGAATGCGCAATCCGTAACGTATAGGTTCCTATTCATTGCCAAAAGTCCCTGGTGGTCTAGCAGGGGTCCTGGAGCGATCTCCTGCACTCAGGCCTTCGGCTGCCAGTATTCAAAATGGCGCCGATAGCCTTTGCCCTTACTATGTTATAGGGGCTACCGGTGCCATTGGTCGGCCCCTGTCACAAGGTAGGAGCACAAGATGGCACCGGTCCATTCATTGCTCCTACCATGTGACAGGGGCCAAACAATGGCACTGGTAGCCCGTGACATAGTAAGGTCAAAGGCTATTGGCGCCATTTTTGAATACCGGCAGCCGATGGCGCGAGTGCAGGAGATGATCCAGAACCCCCGCTGGACCACCAGGGACTTTATGCAAGTCTTGGGGGGGGGGGTCAGGAGGATGGGGGGTTGGTAGTTAATTAAATTTAAAGGGGAATGAATGCCGAATTCAATGTGTTAACGGATTGGGCTTTCCCCCCCTTGACTGAATGCAACATATCTGGGCCCCAACGAATACGTATCCTGAATCCAACATATACTTTCCGGCTGAACATCCCTAATAGTTAGAGCCCCTAGTTTCCCGCAGAATATTTTTCAAGATTCAGTGGCAAGAGTTGGCTAATTCTGTGGCAGAATTTTCAAAATTTTGAGGCAATTTTGCAAATTTTGCATATATTTGCAATTTAAATTAGGCTTTTTTTTTTTTTTTACTTTACACAAATAAAGTCATTTTCTGACATTTCTCTGATTCTTTATTAGAGTAAAAGGGATCTTAGTGATTGGGGGGTTGGACAGGAAGGAAGGGACATGGAAATGGGAATAGAGGAGGGAACGAATAAAGGAATCTTAAGCAGGGGTAGAGAGGTAAAAGGATGGGGAAGGACAGATGAAGAGACAAGAGAGGATGGGGATATAGGGAGGAGGGGAGGGAAGAAGGATCAGGAGTGATAAGGAGGGAGGATCAGGGATAAGGAGGTGGGAAGTAGGGGAGCATTGGGGATGGGAATGGAAGGAGGGAAAGACTGGTATGACGAAGAGGAGTAAAGAGGGAGGAATTGGGATGGGATGAAGGAGAAAAAATGAGACAGGGTGAAGGAAGGGAAGCCACAGACCCTCCTCATCATATTCCATCCCTTCTTTCCTTATACCCCCTTCCAAAGCTCCTTTGATCCCTTCATTCTCCCTCTTTCACTTCCTCCCTCCCCTTCTTCCCCTCCCATGAACCCACAATACCCTAGTTTCCCCCTCCATCCCATTCACCTTATTCCATTCCCTCCCACAAACCACTCATCCAAGTTCACTCCCTCCCTCAGCATCCCCTCACATCTGGTTCACTCCCTCTTCCCCCAAAAACCTCCTCACTCCAGTTCACCTCCTCATTCAAACCCTCACTCACTCTAGTTCCTTCCAACCCCTGAGCCCCTCCCCCTGGTTCACTCCCCTCCCCCACCCCATGATCTCCTCATTTTCTCTAGTTCATTCACTCCCCACCCTCCCTCAGCGATTCTTTTCTTTTCATTTACTCCCCCTCCCCCCCCCCAAGTGATCCCAGGTTCACTCCCTTTCTGGCCCCTCCATATCCCTCACTCACCGGCTCCTATTATTTTCAGAGGAGAACAGCCTTACACCTCCTCCTTTCTCCCTTGCTGGAGTTTGAGCATCACCCAGGATTGGCTAATGTAGCAGCAAGGCCTGAATTTTGCAGCCCTTACTGTGGCCACACAATCACGGGAGAGACCGGGGGCCCTGGATATTTATTTATTTATTTAACAGTTTTTATACCGACCTTCATAGTAAATAACCATATCGGATCGGTTTACATTTAACAAGGGTATAACTGGAGTAACAATTCAAGTGAATGAAAGATAAATAATAGGTAGGAATAAGTCAAAAAGTTACAATCAACAGGGGAAAGAGAACTTGGAAGCTTGCAACAAGCTGGAAAGAAGATAAGGCAGGAAATAAATAAACAGTGATACCATAGAGCGTACGGTTAAAAGCTTAATGGTGCTTTAACCTGGAAGAGTCAGAGTCCATATATGTCCATATATATCCATATATGTCCATATATATCATAAATGATTGCTTTAACCTGGAAGAGTCAGAGTCCATATATGTCCATATATATCCATATATGTCCATATATATCATAAATGATTGCAAACACAGCTCAGCTGGATAAGTCTGGTTTCATTTCACAAGCTCTGCTAACAATTGTTTCCTATGGAGCTGGGCTGTGTAGGTGTTTGAGAGAATATTTAGACAAGGTACTAAGCTAGTTGTAATGTGAGTAAGCAGTTTGCATTTCTTGTTCTCAGTTCATGCTAACATCATTCTGTAAGAATGCTCTGTGCACGTCTGCCTCCCAGTTCCAGATGTTGCTGATGTCAGAGTGAAATTGTATGTCCAAAAGAGAATATATGTGCATCTTTGCATAGTCTAATAAAGCCAATAACGTACTACGTGCTAGAGATTAGGCTGATAAAGGGGAGTTTATTCATTCATTCATTCATTCATTCATTTATTTATTTATTTTCACTGGACAGGGCATCTCAGCTAATTTAATAAAACATACGATACAATTATTTCATCCCCTAAAACAGTCCATTTCGGTTTATGTTTTTCTTTTTACGTTTGTTTCAATTTTTAAAATAGCCTGCATTATTTGCAAAGAGTGCCCGTTAAAATGAATAATTTAGTGCACACGAAATTATTTTGGGAGGGATTATTTTTTTGTTTCATTTGGTTTTTGAAAGGAAATAAGAAATATTGATATTTCTTATGTCATTTCAAAGAATTGCATATCCCTATTATTTTTATTCACTCAAGCTGGTGGGGCTATATGGATTCTGAAGTAATCTACATGTCTAAGGGTGACCTTCCTCGTTTGCATTTTCTACTCAATAAAATTGTGGAGAATGAACACTGGAAGCTTAATGGTGGCTTTCAGCATATTGCAAAGGGGTATTATCTGATTATTGTTATGAGACTATTTTCCAGTGACATTCTTTCTCTGATATTCCTGCATGGTTCTTGACATTCTTTGGATGTTTTCTTCTTTGTTTCTTCACAATTGCTTACAAAGTTCATTTTGCTCATTCAGATACTAAGATGACAGACTCTAATTAGGTACAGCCTGTAATTTAAGCAACATGTATATTTAGCTCAAATGAAAATAAACTACTTGAAAAATAAATACAATATTATAATAATTGGGGAGGGGGGGGGGCTTTCCGCATCTTGGCTATCTGCTCCTCGGAGGGCCTTCCTGCCTTGGACTTCACCTGACCCCGCTCCTCGGGCCTTCTCCTGAACTTCTTTGTGTGAGTACTTTCTTCAGTTTCCTACGATACCAACATTGCTGAAGTCTCCACGGTGTACCCCGTGCCTCAGGCCACTACCGTTCTTCAGCATTATCGCTTCTACATATCCTGAGCTTCAGGGTATGCTGCAGCTACACAAGATCCTCTGCTTGGTTCCTGTATCTCAAGACCTCATCTACCTCATCACCTACAGTACAGTCATCCTCAGCATACCCCGCGCTACGGGCCACTACCGGACCTTCTCCTCTACAGTACCACCCTGGGTATATCCTTTGTGCTCTAGAACTGTGTTTATTGTATTTCCCGCTCCTCGGGTTATGCCTTATCTTTTTCTCTCTAATAAGTCTCTCTCACAGCTGTGTCCTACGTCGCTGAGACCACGCCCACCGACAGCGAGGCTCACGAGTCTCCTCCCTGTGGGCGGAGACATCTCTCATCTCAGCCCGGGGTTCACAATTTCCTACAAAAGACAATTATAAAATCTACTCCTTAACTTTCTTGTCCCTGGCCCTAAAATGTTGTCCTTTTAGGACATTGTCACAAACCACTCACTATACAAAACCTCTAAAGACAGCTCATTACAACAAATGATTTCTCTCTATAGACTGTAAACTCTGTGAACATAGGGAAATACAATACCTGAATGTAATCCACTTTGAAGGGTCTGAAAAGCGGAATATAAATGAAATAAAATAAAATTTCTGAGTTAGCCGGCTAAATGCTTTTGAATATGGACCTCCCAACTATTAAATATCAGATATACACTGTAAACTGCTTTATTAATTGCCCCCCCCCCCCATTAGGAAAGTAAGCCAAAGACAAAGGATAGAGTCACCAATAGTATTCTCAAGAAGTTAACTGCATAGTTGGCTAAAAATGTTAGCAATTAAAGGAATGAGGACAATGATGAATATAGTATCTAGAAATGCAGAAGGAAACTAGAAAATAAGGGACGAATTTTAAATGCCCTGCGAGCGTAAATCCGGCCGGATTTACACGCGCAGGGCCCCTCGCGCCTATTTTGCATAGGGTCACCAGTGCGCGCAGAGTCCCGGGACGCGTGTAAGTTCCCGGGGCTTCGTAAATAAAGGGGCGGGGAGGGGGCAATGTCGGGGGCGTTCTCGAAATGATGCGGCGTTTCGGTGGCGTGACGCGACGTTTCGGGGGTGGGCCCAGGGGCATGGCGCCAGCCCGAGGGCATGGTCGAGGCCTCCGGACCAGCCCCCAGGTCAGGTGATGGCGCGCCAGCAGCCCGCTGGCACGCGCAGATTTACGTCTGCTTTTAGCAGGCGTAAATCGAGCAACAAAGGTAAGGGGGGGTTTAGATAGGGCCGGGGAGGTGGGTTAGGTAGGGGAAGGGAGGGGAAGGTGGGGGGGGAGGGCGAAGGAAAGTTCCCTCCAAGGCCGCTCCGAAATCGGAGTGGCCTCGGAGGGATACGCGCGTAGCCACGCGTATCTTATAAAATCCAGCATACTTTTGTTCGCGCACCAGGCGCGAACAAAAGTACGCAATCGCGCAAATTTTTAAAATCTACCCCTTAGTCTAGAGAGCATATGCACAAATGGAAGAAAAATAACAAGCTCAGAAAACAAGGGGGCAAGATGTTTTTAGAGGCAATATGCAATGGTGATATTGAAAAGGGGATATTGTGACACAGAAAAGGGGATATTGTGACACAGAAAAGGGGAAGAATATGTGAATTCAGACTAAGAAAAATTAAAATATACCACAGATACTTTTGTACAGTATTTTAAAAAAAAGGACATGATAAGGGACCACATACAATAAAAAAGGAGAGGCTCCAAGTCTATGCACAGAAGACTGTCTAGATCAGCGGTTCTCAACCTATGGGTCGCGACCCCGGCGGGGGTCGAAACGCCCAAAACGCAGGGGTCGCGCGCTCCGGTCTCTCCCGCTGCCGTTGCCGCCGGGCTGTCAGCACGTTCAAGCCCAGCGGGAACGGCAGCGGCGCTAGAAGAAGCCCTGCACCCGCGGCTGGGCCTTTTTCTTCTTCCTGCGCCTGCCCCCCCCCCTCCCGTGACCCGGAACAGGAAGTGAATCGTGGTGCGCGGGAAGGAGAGAGAGCCACGCCGCGCGAAAAAGTAGCAGCGGCGGCTGCAGCATCGGCCCCCGAGCAGTTGAAGCAGCCGGTAATGGAGAAAGGAGAGAGCAGCACGAGCCTCCGCGGCCGATGGGATTCTTCTTTCTTGGCCAGCGGAGGCTGCTGCAGCTCCCATTTTTGCTCGGGGGAGAAGAGGAAGTGAGTGAGAGAAAGAGAGAGAAGCAGCCAGCCAGCCTGTGTGTGATTGACTGGTCAGAGAGCTGATGTGTGTGTGTATGTGAGAGACAATGAAAGTGTTTGCTCAGGGAGATGACTGATGTGTGTGTGAGAGTGTGAGACATTAGTCAGGGAGGTGACTGATGTGTGTGTGAGACATCAGTCAGGGAGGTGACTGATGTGTGTGTGTGAGAGAGAGAAAAAAGCATGGAAGGGAGAAGTCTGGGTATGTGAGAAAGCATGGGCGTAAGAAGCCTGGTGTTGTGGGGGTGAAAGTAAGTATGGGAGTGAGAAACCAGGGTGAGTGTGCATGCATGAGAGAGAGAGACTGCTTGGTAAGGTGATGGTGTGTGTGAGAGAAAAAGACTGGTGTGTGTGTGTGAATGTGAGAGAATGTGATTCAGGGAATGAGAAGCCTGTGCACGTGGAGAGGGAGCATGGAGATGAGAGAGACTGGTGTGTGTGTAACAGAGAGAAAGTGATTATGGGAATGAGAAGCCTGTGCATGTGGAGAGAACAAGCATGGGAGTGAGAGACTGGTGAGTGAGTGAGTGGGTGTGTGTGAGAGAGAGAGAGAGACAGAGAAAGTGATTATGAGAGTGAGAAGCCCATATATGTAAGTAGAACACGGGAGTGGGAAGCCTGTGTGTGTGTGTGTGTGTGTGTGTGGTGTATGGCCATGAGAATACAACTGTTCAGGGAGGTGACTGGTGTGTGTGTGTGTGAGAAAGTGATTATGAGAGTGAGAAGCCCTGTATATGTAAAGTAGAACACGGGAGTGGGAAGCCTGTGTGTGTGTGTGTGTGTGTGTATGGCATGAAAGAGAAACTGTTCAGGAAGGTGACTGGTGTGTGTGTGCCAAAGACCTGTTTGGGAGATGATTGGTGTGTGAGAGACAGAAACTGGTCATGGGGGCATGACTGGTATGGTGTGTGTGTGTGAGAGACATGGGCACTAAGGAAGAGGACCATAAGTATAGAGCTTAGCTTCTACTGCTGCTTTCTGGTGAGTGCCACGGCCTGCAGGGAAGGGGAGTAGGAGAGCTGCTGGAGGGGGTAAGTAAAGGTGCTTTTTAAGTTTATTTTTCTTGACTGCCATTTTAATTGTGTGATGTCTGCTTTTTTGAAATATTTTATTGGTGGTTTGGAGAATGTTTAATAGTTTTATGCGTTTTAATTGTTGGATGTTCATAGCTGTTTTGAAACATTTATTCTGCTTATTAGTATAGTTTTACAATTATTTCTGTGTGGGGATCTATAGCTGCTTGCTAGTTCTGTTTTCCTAATAAGAGGTGTATTGGTTTTTAGGGCCTGATTTAATATTTGTAGTGTTGCCTTTTCATAGATAGGGTTGCTCCTGTTTGAGTGTATTCCATAATACAGGTGTAACTGTGTGCGGATTAGTTTATGTGCATTACTTACAGATCCTGGAGTATGTTAGGGTCGGTTCTGTGTCTGTTACCGAGATGAGATATTTTGCTAGCATGTAAGCGGTTGTATCGGTCTTATTTGTTGTGTTTTCTCAGAGGACATGCAGTGGTGGTAAACTGCTGTCTTTTCATAAGTAGGGCTATTGAGCCTGGAAATAGAAGGAGTTTGAGTTGCTGTTACTGAGATGTCCACTAGAACCAGAATATCTTTTTTGTAGGGTGAGTTGTATGGGGAATGTCATAATTCTGCTTTACATCCATTATTGTGGGTCAGGGGGGTTTCCTGTGGATACAAACTGTACTTTTACATCTAGCCCCGTGACGATCATGGGTCAGTGTGCCATGCATGTTGAGAACCTATGGTGAGTTGAGTTACATTCACATTATAAATGTCATAATTAAATGATAAGTGTGCACTAAAATCCAACCCCATCCATAACCCCGCCCCCATATGACCAAAGCCCCGCCCTCACCCCACCGTCACGGGGCGAGGGTGGGGCGAGGGTCACCGCAACATGAGGAACTGTATTGCGGGGTCACGGCATTAGAAAGGTTGAGAACCACTGGTCTAGATGGAACTAGTGAAACTGAAAGTGAATAAGACATTAAAGGAGAAGAACTGCAACTAGGGATGTGCATTTTTTTTCAAAAGAAAGAAGACTCTAGAATGATGGTCATGAGGTGAGAGTAAAAGAAGATAGACTCAGTGTAATCTAAGGAAATATTTCTTTACAAGAGAGAAAGAGGTGTGTGTTCCGCGGCCACGATCCCCTCCCTCACCCGTGACAGCGGAGCCGCTGCAGCAGCATCGGGGGGGCCGCAGGAGTCCGGCTCCAGTCTCCCCTGCACACCGGCACGGACCTCTGCAAGGGACTGCCGGGCTGAGAGGCGTCCCTGCTTCTCCCTGGCAGTGTCGGGGCCGCTTTGCTCTGCCAGCCAGGAATCCAAGATGGCCGTCGTGTTCTTAGGCGCGAGGCCGCGCCTCCTTTCAGAATTTAAAGGGACCTCATTCCCTAAATTGACTACACCTGCTCCTAATGGGCTAGGCACAGGGGAAGTATAAAAGAGGACTTCCTCTGCTCACACTTTGACTTGGCAACTTCGTTGTTCGAGTCTGCTTGCTTCGGTGAGTCTTCTGGTGCTTCGGATCCTTGATTCTTGGTTCCTTCTTCTTCTCTGCGATTCCTCGGTGTGTGTGACTTCAGATTGGCAAGCGGTGATTCTTTGGTGTGTGACTTCGGACTGGCAAGCGGTGATCCCTCAGTGGTGTGTCCTCGGACTTGTAAGCGATGACCCTCTGGTACTCGACCTTGGACTTCCTCTGGACCATCGTCTCCAAGGGCCCCATCTAAGTCCCAGCGGCCCAGGTCCCTATGGGCTCCTCCCGGGGGGACCATGGGCTTCCAGTGGCGAAGCTCCAGTTGGCCCTTGCACCGACCTCATGACTCCTCGACCTCTCAAAGGTCCACCTAAGTCCCAGCGGCTCGGGTCCCTACGGGCTCCTCCTGGGGGGACCGCGGGCTTCCAGTGGCAAAAAACCAGTTGGCTTCTGCGACATCACGACTCTTCGCTTTCTCCATGATCGCCTCAGTCTTCAGTGCTGAGGGTCAGCCAGTCCCATCTTCTGTTCCGCCTCACCACCCGATGGGGGAACCTAAGGACCCACCTCCTAAGGTGATACCATCCTCCCGTCGGTCCAAGGGTTCACAAGCCTGATAACATCAGGAGGTTTCCTGGCTACAGGAAAAATTAATGGACAGGAGAGAGTGGAGAGGTCTGGAGAGGCCCAGGCCCAGGGTTGGATTTTGAACCAGCAGGGATGGAGGTTGTAGGGGCCCAAGCCTCAGTCTTTTCTTTCCTGTGCAGTGGGAGTAGGGAATTAGAGATCTCCTAGAGGTCTACTTTGGTTATTTTTATTGTTTTGACGAGGGAGGGTTTGGAGTTTTTGATGTTTTTTTGTTTGGCTTGGGAAACCAACTGAAATGAACTGAATAAACAAAAAACAAATCCAAAATGAAAAAACAAACCAAAACATTTATAAACCCCTGTCACCATTGCAGGGTGTGGATTTTTAATTTGATTTCAGGAATGCAGAATGTTTCTGAATCCTACCCTTAATTTGTTAGTTTTGTGGATTTTGGTTAACCTTTCAGAGGGTAGGATGTCTCTGCCTTCTGTTATTTTGTTAGAGTTGGGGATTCCTTAGTTAACTCTTGTAGGGGCAACATGTCTTGGTATTGAAATAGAGACAGAGGGCTTCTAGTTTGTCCATGGGTTTTGGAAACCTTTCTATTATGGGCAGATTTTCCATCCTTGCTGCCTCTAATTTGCTTTCCCTTTTGAGTAAGATTTTTCTTTTTTATGTTTTGCTGAGTGCCCTAGGCCGCAGGGACTCCGTTTTTGTACCATCTTGAGGAAGAGGTCTATTTCACCTAGAGAGAGACCTGCAGGACTATTCAGGTCCTTAAGCAGGAATGGATTCATATCCATTACTGGGAAGGAGAGAAGAGAAGACCAAGAGCAGCAACTCTGTGCATCTGCTATCATCTTGACTGAAGTATTCATAACGGAAGAAGAAAGGAATAACAATAGGAGACGTATGAGAGCTGGGGACTTGAGATTCATTTATGTATCTGGGACTAAATATCTATCCATTCCACAATGGGGAAGAAGATGAGACTTTAGATTTCTTATTTGTCTGGGAGAAGGAATTAACTTTCTACTCATTCTAGAGATGTGCATTTGTTTTTTTCCGAATTGGAAAATTTCAATGAAATTGTCCAATTCGGCATGTTTCGGGGGGCCCGAAAAAACGATTGGGATTTTCCCATTTTTCCACAAAAATTTGTTTTTTGGATTAGTGCATGCTAATGGGAGTTAGAGCGCACTAACAAAAATTAACAAAAAGTAACAAAAATAACAAAATCTAAAACAAAAAATAACAAAATCTAACGGTTTTTTAAGAGTTAGTGCGCACTAATGGGGAGTTAGCGCGCACTAATAAGAGTTAGTGCGCACTAATGGGGAGTTAGCGCGCACTAACTCAAAAAAACGATTTTTTTGTGGGAAAAAACCCCCGAAACCGCAAAAAAAAACGACATTTCTGCAGCGGCCGAAAAACGAAGAACGACACGAACACAAAAATGATTCACATCTCTACTCATTTCACAATGAGAAAAACTTCACAGTAAATTAAATTCTACTGATTGGCAAGGAGAAGTCATTAAATTATGGAAGGAACTGGTTTTATTCATCTAAAGAGAATTGCTGGAAGTTGAAGGTCAGAAATGTATTTAGAATTCTGATTGTAAATCAATTGGACAGTAGCATCAAGAGATGAAAAGAACTTTTTATTTACTTCTAACAAATTATCAGTAAAATTGATTTGGAAACCAGACCAGCTTCCATCATGATCATTTCAGCAGTCTATTTGACTTGATCATCAGTGCTGTTTACAAGGGATCTAAAGGGTGACTTTGTGTAAAGCAACTCAAAGAGCCTAGAAGTTAATTCCCCTCCCTCTATCACCACCCCCCACAGAAAATTCTGGACACTCAGAGTGAATTGACATCTTTTGAGACCTGAGATGTGCACTCTGGGCCTTCATCCAGGACTACCTGTCCCAGGGGTTACACATACACTGGAAGAGAGGTAGAAAAGATGGATAATATGAAGAAGACAGTTAAATAATTCAAGGGTATAATAATGTGCTAAAGCAAGCAGTTTTGTGGTGAAAAAGTATTCTAATTCAAGGAGTACTAGAGGGAGGTAGAACTAGGAGTAATATAAGGAAGTAATTTTTCATCAAAAGGGTGGTAGCTACATAGAAACAATCTCCTGAAGAAGTGGTGAGGGCAAAATTAGCATTTAAATTCAGAGAGATGTAGGATAGTCACAGATGATTATTTGTAGCAAGAAAAGAAAGGGCACGGCCAGAGACCCAGCAATGCACAGAGAAAATGGGCAGCTTGGATGGGATTGGAAAGTCTTTATCTGATATCATTGTTTATGGTTCTCTGTTACTAGATTTCATTGTGTCATTTAGAGTTCTTTCTGGAATCAGTGTTTTCCTAGGTGACCATTCTTAAGTGCCTCGACTGCCTGCAGTTTTGGTGGTACTCCAGACCTGCAAGCTTATTTTCAAAGGGAAAATACCCCTGGAGTTTCCCCTTGAAAATTCACTGGTGTGTGTATACTGCAGGTAAAAATCTACCCACTGACCTTTCACCTGCAACAGCAGACTCATATCTAGAGACGGTCCCTTTTATAACATACGTGCGTTTATGCAAGCATGTTATAAAATAGCCTGGATGCTTGTACATAGGCGCACATACGTGGTTAGTGCAGTTAGTATAGCTGTGTTTAAAAAAGGATTGGATAAGTTCTTGGAGGAGAAGTCCATTACCTGCTATTAAGTTCACCTAGAGAATAGCCACTGCCATTAGCAATGGTAACATGGAATAGACTTAGCTTTTGGGTACTTGCCAGGTTCTTATGGTCTGGATTGGCCACTGTTGGAAACAGGATGCTGGGCTTGATGGACCCTTGGTCTGACCCAGTATGGCATGTTCTTATGTTCTTATGTTCTTAATTTTAAATGGACACATGCAATGCCATTTCTAACACATAAGTGGGGGGATTTTACAAAGGGTTCGCGGGCTGATGCCATAGGTAGTTTCCTCCCAGTTTGTTCCCAGTTCACCTAGTTAAGGGATAGGACTTCCAACCCCCCCTAGTTTAATAATCTCTCTTTCCTCCTCTTAGCCTAAACCCTTAAAACTCTGCTGACTAGCCTAGCCTAGATTTCTTAGTAGCAGCAGTAGTAAGTTACGCGGTAGCGCCTATGTGCGTGAGCATTTACGTGCATATCTCTCGGCCCTTCCCCGCCCCGCCCAGACCATGCCCACACACCTCCCCTTTTAAAACCACTTTGGACTTGTGCATGCAATGGGAGATACGTGTGTCGTCATGCGGCTTATGAAATCTTCTCAGCACATGCCAGCCCAACATCTGCTCGTTTATCCTTGTTTTGGCGGGTGCAGGGCTTTTAAATTCTCCTTTACGTGCATGCCTGAAAATACCACCTGGAGATCTAAAATTGACATCACAATGCAAATTGTTCCTCCCCGGTCCTACCTGCCCAGTTTCCCTGCAGGTGAAACCGTGGGTGCGTTTTATCTTCACTGTGGCAGAGTTGTCGATTTGCAAAACACTTTTTTTTAAATGGGTAACCACATGTTTTACCCTCATGAAAAGCTTTACAAATGACCTTCTTGGGGCCTGTTTTCAGACTGCCCACATTGTTACAATGTCCACAGGTCTTGTGTAAACCAACAGTCTTTGCCCTAGAATTTGAAAGTGAAAGCTTATATTTCTATGGGATCAAAGTATGCAGATACTTTTTTGCATGGAAAATAATTCATTCAGATGTGAAAATGCAATTCACATGCATTATTTTCCTCCCTTCACCTAAACATGCTCCCCGAAACGCCTCCTGCTAATGCAGCTAAAAGTGCACACTTTGTGCAACCCTGTACATACCTTTAGCTGGGTAAAGGGTGGACAAAGAAAAAAGTAAAAGAAAAGTTTTGTAAAGGAACCAAAAATTCACTGTACCTTAGTCCACAAATTGGGGAGCACGAGCCATCACAAAGTGTACCAAGAAGTAGACATGAGGAACTAGAATTCAATATATTGCAATATATCCAAATATGAAACACTCTCATGTATTTAGATAGTTGAATATTAGATGGTTTTTAAACGGTCTCTCCATCTTGTAAAATTTCTTTGTTAGTATCTGAACATCCATTGTTCATTTTATTCTTCCTATACAGTATTCCTGATACTATTAAGATAGGAACATGACCACATTTTTTCAGTATCCTCTATGGTAGCTGCCTCACTCAGATCCGATGCTTTTATTATTTCAGAGCCTTGTGCTGTGAAAAATGTATCCTTTGACTTTAAAGTTTATTCTTGTTCCATATTTACTTCACTCTTGAATTATCTTGTCTATAAATCTACGTATGACATTCTTAAATGCTTGCACAATGTTCTCATACTATCCATTATCTCTTTTTTTCCATACTGAAAATCTCAAACCTACTATCTCCGGATGTGTTAAATGCCTGTTTCCCTTATGAGGATTTCTGATGTTTTTTGCACTCCCTTGGTGTCATCCCTATCTTTCCAGTACGGCAATGACTAAAAACGCACCAAATATTTTAGATGAGGCTTTTTCAAAGCTTATGGATGATAGAATTACCCCCTCCTTTTTTCCTAACAGCTAGTTTTCCCTTCTCAGGAGCACTAGGACCTTTGATGCCTCGCCAGCGGTGACTTGTCTGTGTAAAGTCTCTTTTAAGTTATTGGCTATCTGCCTGCCTATCTCTTTCAGTGACTCACATGTTCCTAAAACCTCCACGCAGAGAGTATAAATTTATAGTTTATTTTTGTTCCCTAAGAATATGACCTTACACCTGTTTATACTGAATGTTAATTCTGTTTAACAAGCTATTCCCATGGCTCATCCAAAATCCCACCTCATGTTTCTGACACCTTTGAACTATTAATTATAGCGCTAATTTCAGTGTCAACACTTTTAAGCTGCTCTTTGCATCTATGGGTAAATGATAAATACAGGGAGGGTCATTTTCAAAGGAACTTCTGAGGGTAAAACATATTTTATGTGCAGAAATCACCCTTGTCAAAAAATTGCTCGCCTGATACACCTGTAAATGATGCGCCTATGACATGTTTGCATGTAAGTTTCCCTGGACTTAATGGAGGAATTCCTGGGGGGTATAGGTTTGTACTTATGTACAGACTTTTGCATTTTCAAATGTGTGGTCATATTTGGCAGTATAATTTCAAACTGGACTTATGCAAGTAAATCCGCTTAGAAAACTGGTTGTATTCCACGCACATATTTGCCAATATTTTTTTATGCACAATATTGCAAAACTACCCCAAGAAGATATTTTCAAAGCTCTTTGCAGAGACAAAACTGAGTTTTACCTTCAGAAAAGGACATTCTAAAAACTGCCTCACTGTGAGCGGGAGAATTTATGCACATGGAGTGAATTTTCAAAACGTTGCGTGCGTATATTCTAAATGAGCCAAATACCTTGTATATCCTCCGTGAGTAAAAGTGTGCATAAAAAAGTGGGTGTTTGTTTGCATATACATGCATAGTTGCTATTTATAAACCACTTATGCACGAATATTATCAACATTGTGTGAGTAGATTTACTACAGCAATTTAGCAGCAGGCTAGGGGGTTGGAGTGAGTGTGACTGAAACAGATTGGGCCATACTTTGCGGATGGGGGTCAGTGGTGCAGAATCTAACTTTGAAATGACTCTAATAGTCTTATCATGTGTTGGAGCCTTACAATGTGGACTGAGCTGTATCTGGATCTGAGTGATGTGTTTTGGACCTATCAAAAATGGGTTTTCAACCCTCCAGAGACTGCAAGCCGCCATAGCCAGGTGAAGGAATATGAAAAATACATCAAAAACCCCTGTGTGCTCTCCTGTGAATGACAAATATTCTGCAAGAACCAGCATCCAGCATTCACATGTTAACAAGTTGGGAAAAGAGCTGTACTGTTTAGCCTGTCCAGAGAACAGCACTACATAGTGTTAGAAAGTGCCCCTGCCATGGGACTTACCCAATTCTGGCGCTCCCTCGGCACTCCAAACATTGCTGCTGATAGCAGTGGCAGTCCTCCTTCGGCCCACGTGTAGGTGCGTGCATGATGCTGATCCCCCGCTCTTATGCACCGCCACCGGATGTTCCGGGGAAGGACGTCAGTGGCAGCAACCTTTAAAGGGACACTCTTCCTCCTACTCTGCACCTCGGCAACAGGCTTCAGTGAGTCTGCTCTTCTCGGCTGCTCTAGTTTCAAGTGCTGCTGTCTTCCTTGTGCTCCCTTGTTCTCTGTGGCCCCTGTCTCTGCCTTGTGGCTCCCCTGTACTGTGTGTTATGTTTCTGTTTCTTCTTTGCCTGGTTCTGACCTTCCACCTGGTTCCTGGTCTTGCTGTGTGCTGCAAGCCTTGACCCATCTTCTGGTTTTCTGGATTTACTGCCTTGCTCTCCACATTGCCCTTCGCCTAACTTCTGGACCTGAGGATCATCATCTGCCTTGACCTTTGCCTGGCTTCTGGATTTGCTGGTTTGCCACCTGCCTTGACCCATCACCTGGTTCTCTGGACTTGCTGCTTGCCACCTGCCTCTACCTTGGTTTCTGGATATGCTGTTGTCACCTGTGGACTTACCAGATCCACTCCTCATTCCAGGACTGTGAAACCCTGCCAGACAACTGCGCCCAAGTAAGAAAGTTGGGTTTTAACCACCTATGGTCCACAGTAAACCTAATAGTTTGTCGAGGCCATGGACCTGGTGGATCTGACAGCCATTCCTGGTCTGGCAACTTGACTTCATCACGGACCTTCCTCCTTCTGAAGGGAACAATATGATTTGAGTAAGTGTAGACCATTTTTCAAGAATGGTCCACTTCGTTGCTCTAATCGGACTGCCCTCTGCCCCAGGGTTGGCACAGTTGTTTGCTCAACATGTGCTCTGGTTTACACAGTCTCCCTCATCATATCCTGTCTGACCATGGAGGTCCAGTTTACTGCCCATTACTGGAAGGGGCTTATGCAAGAAATTCAGAATCCACCTCATTTCTCCTCAGCATACCACCCTTAGTCTAATGGATTAGCAGAACATAATCACTCAAAACTTTTTTGTGGTGTTATGTGAACAAACCATCAAGACGTCTGGTCCTCCTTGCATTCTTGGGCAGGATGGTCATAACAATCATGTTAACCAAGCTACAGGGGTCTCACCTTTCTACCTAGTTTTGGAAGACATCCTCGGGTACCAATACTAATCGCTACTCCATCAACTTGCCCTGCTGCTTGTCTCGCTAGTCAAGAACTATATGATCTCTCAAAACACACACCAGCTCCTGGAACAAGCCGCTGCTCGATCAAAAAAATCAGACATATTAAAAGCAATGTCCAGCTCTGCAATTGCGTCCTGGAGAACGTGTATGGATAGGTACCTACAACCTTCGATTACAAATACCTTCGTTGAAATTCGGTCCTCCAATTTGAGGGACCTTTTCAAGTTGACGGAAAGATAGGAAATGTGACATAAATTCAAACTACCTTCCCATGCTTCAAATTCATGATGTATTCCATGAATCTCTCCTTGTCTGCTGTTTTGTCTTGGACATCTAGGCAGCCAACACAACTTCCACCTATGATTTTCGAGGTCGATACACAGTATGAGGTGGCTGAGATTCTGGATGTCAGGAAAGTAAGGAAAGAACTTCAATATCTCATTTCCTGGAAATGCTATGGCCCTCCTCCTTCAGCCCATGCGATGGTGTGCACATGATGACAACCCCCCCCCACCTGCTCTTATGAGCCACCACTGGAAGTTCTGGGGAAGGACGCCAGCAGCAACAGACTTCTGTGAGTCTGTTCTTCTCGGCTGCTCCAGTTTCAAGTGCTGCTGTCTTCCTTATGCTTCCTTTTTCTCTGTGGCCCCTGACTCTGCCTTGTGGCATCCCTGTACTGTGTGTGTCTTGTTCTTGTTTTCTTCTTTGCCTGGTACTGATCCTCCATCTGGCTACTGGACTTGTTGATTGCTGCCTGCCTTGACCTTCCACCTGGTTCCTGGACTTGCTTTGTGCCACCAGCCTTGACCCATCCTCTGGCTTTCTGGATTTTACTGCCTTGCCATCTGCCTTGACCCTCCACCTGACTTCTGGACCTGTGGCTTGCTGTATGCCTTGACCAATCACCTAGCTCTTGGATTTGCTGTTTGCCATCTGCCTTGACCTTTTGCCTGACTTCTGGATTTGCTCACCTGCCTCAACATTTTGCCTGGCTTCTGGATTTAATGTTTGCCACCTTCCTTGACCCATCACCTGGTTCTCTGGACTTGCTACTTGCTGCCTGCCTTGACCTTTGGCCTGGTTTCTGGCTCTGCTGTTGTGGCCTGCAGTCTAGTCATCTGTTTACCAGATCTACTCCCACTCTGGGACCTTGAATCTCTTCCAGCCATTTTTGCCCAAGGTAAGAAAATTAGATACTACCACCTAGAGTTCACAGTAAACCTAACACATAGCCAGCAGAGGAGGAAGCCAAAGGAATGGTGAAAGACTATTTAAGATAGAAAAGTTGCAATGTAGCTGGCTCTGTCTGTGCGGTATAGGGATGGCCAGGAGTTGGCACAGGAGCCAGGAAGAGAGGAGTTCATCTGGCAGCCCTGCAATCAGTTATTCTCCTGAACGATAATTAATCAAAAGGGAGAGACAGAAGTCTGCACCCTGAAGAAACAGAGATAGACAGCTGTTCTTGTTTCATAGCTGATCTGCATGTAAAATTGCACAAGAAAAAGAGAACAAGGAGCTGAGAGACTGAGAATTCCTTTCCGGAGATATCCAGGCCCAGGAGCACAAAGATGGATCACCCTCTAAGAGACTGAGTTAAGTAATCTAAACTTTGCACAGAGAGTTAAACTAGTTCAAGCTTTCTGTTTAGTAGCAAGTAAACCATTTGGGGAAGCTCTCCAGGAGAGCGAGATCTTTCACACACTGAAGTGCTCATCTATTTGGTTTTTCATCTAGCCAGCTCCACCATCAAGAGGGGCTTATTTATTTTCTTAATCTTTTTTTTTTTTTTACACAATTTACTGTTTGGGACAGGGTGCACTCTTTAGAAACTGGTGAAAAATCTTCAGAAGGATAGCCGTGTTAGTCTGGTGTAACAAAAACGACAGGAGTCTAGCGGCACCATATAGACTTACCAATTTATTAAAGCATGAGCTTTTGAGGACAGAGTCCACTTTATCAGATGCATAAAGTGATGTAACAGAGGTGGGTAAAATATATACAGAACAGAGAGAAGGCATTGGATTAGGTAGGACATGGTGTGGAGAGTGTTTTAATAGCATGAGGTACCGTATTTTTCGCTCCATAAGACGCACCTGACCATAAGACGCACCTAGGATTCAGAGGGGGAAAATTAAAAAAAAAAAAAATTGTGCTAAACCGGCTCTGCGTCTGGGCGTCTTATGGAGCAAATTAGGGGAGTGCATAGCTTTTTTTTTTTCTCCCCATTTTGTTTTCGGGTCTGGGGAGGGCCATTTCGGTCCACTCCCCAGATCAGAAAACTTTTCTTTCTCTGGGAACCCCCAAACCCCCCATCCCAACCCAACCCTTTAATTAACAACCTCCACCCCCCTGACCCCCCAAGACCTGCCGAATTAATTTCCTGCAACCCCCCCACCCTCCTGACCCCCCCAAGACCTGCCGAATTAATTTCCTGCAACCCCCCACCCTCCTGACCCCCCCAAGACCTGCCAAACGTCCCTGGTGGTCCAGCGGGGGTCCAGGAGCGGTCCGGGAACGATCTCCTGGGCGTGAGCCGTCGGCTGCCAGTAAACAAAATGGCGCCGACGGCCCTATGCCCTCACTATGTCACTGAGACCGACCGCTGCTATTGGTTGGTCTCAGTGACATATGAGGGCATAGGGCCGTCGGCGCCATTTTGTTTACTGGCAGCCGACGGCCCTATGCCCTCACTATGTCACTGAGACCGACCGCTGCTATTGGTCGGTCTCAGTGACATAGTGAGGGCATAGGGCCGTCGGCTGCCAGTAAACAAAATGGCGCCGACGGCCCTATGCCCTCATATGTCACTGAGACCGACCAATAGCAGCGGTCGGTCTCAGTGACATAGTGTGGGCATAGGGCCGTCGGCACCATTTTGTTTACTGGCAGCCGACGGCCCGCACCCAGGAGATCATTCCCGGACCCCCGCTGGACCACCAGGGACGTTTGGCAGGTCTTGGGGGGGTCAGGAGGGTGGCGGGTTGCAGGAAATTAAGTCGGCAGGTCTTGGGGGAGTCGGGGGGGTTTCTTAGATTTTTGTTTGGTTTTTTTTTTTATATTCGCTCCATAAGACGCACATACATTTTCCCCCCACCTGTGGGGGGAAAAAAGTGCGTCTTATGGAGCGAAAAATACGGTAAGTCTGAAAAGACAGATTGATCTGCTAATAGTTAGTTAAGTTCATAGATAGCTGTAGTGAATCATGAAGTCATTGTATCTGTTCAGATCTAGGGTGATAAGATTTTTAATGGAGTTCAAATTCAGCAGTTTCAAGATGGAGTGCTCCTTTGAAGTTTCTCTGTAGGAGCACTGGAAGCATAAACTATGCTCAGTTTACACTTCCAGCACTGCAAGACGGTAACTTTTAAACAAGCATATGGGAACACATGCACATGCGCTCGTCGGCCCACACCAACATGTTCATTTTTTAATATGTGCACGTACATGCACATATATTATAAAGCAGACTGACCTCACACACATGTGCATGCACTTTTAAACTGATGTGCACCTATGTGCTCAAATGCTTCTACCGCGTTAAGTGGGGAATTTTAAAAGTCATGCTCACCAGCGCCATTACCAGTTTACCCAGTTCGTTCCCAGTTCTCCCAGGTAAGAAATAGAATTTACAAATCTGCGTGGTTTAATAGCCTCCCTTCTCCTCTGTTAGCACCAACCGTTTAAACCCCGCCGGTCCCCCTATTTATCTTTATTTAATTACTTACACGTCATCCATCGCAGAAGTAAAGTTAGACGGCAGGGGCCCTGGCGTATTCCTGTGCAAGTAAGTATTTATGTCCCAATTTCAATGTAAAATCAAGGAATGCCCATGCCCTGCTCCTTTTTGGAAATTGTCATTTGCATGCATAGTGGGAGATTTGCGCTTACACAGGTGGCTTTTAAAATCTGCTTGGCTGTCTGCACAAAAAAAGGAGGAGGAGGAGGAGGAAACTGCCGGCTCAACACACAAAAAAAGGAGAACGAATGAGAAGCTCAGAAAACGACTCGGAGAATGGAAACAGCAAAACATATTTTAGTTTTCTGATTCGTTAATGAACAGGATTTTATAGGTTCATTTTTTTCAAAGACAATATACCTTTTTTTTTATGGACTAATTCTGATATCAATTACTGGTTAAACAAAGAAATACAGTGTTGATGTTATCAAAATCTTTCGAGACAAGCAGAATAGATTATTTAAGTAGCACTATCGGTATTCACAGCACAACAACAAATAATTGAGGCTTCCCTGGCACACACACACACACACACACACACACACACACAGACATCCCTGCCCCTCCCCAACATGGATCTGAGACCTGACCTGGAACAAGTCAGAACTCCCCGTTGAAGCTCTGACCTCCCCTTGCCGAGCAAGGCTTGGACCCCCCTCCCAATGAAAAACGCTTCCCATGGTGTATTAGGATTATCAATAAACAGATGTAAACATAAAATCTGCTCGGCGCCCACCAGCCCACCTTCTGCGCGTATCTCCCAGTTTTGGCGTGCGCCGGGCTTTTAAAATTCGCCTTATAGTGTAAGGGTAGACTGAGCGTAGGTTATGCTTCCAGTGCTTCCTATCAGAAACAGTGCAGGAAGCCTCTGGGAGCAAGTGAGGGATGTGTTTTGGCTATCGGGAGGGGGAATGTGGGGGGAGTCCGGGGTTGGAGGAGGGGGTGATCCAGTTTAGTGTCTGACTGTGGGGAGGTTGAAAGTCTGAGGGTTGATTGGATAATTTTAAATTGAAATAGGGAGTGGGATGGGACTTGATGATGTTTTGGGGGCTGAGGGGTGCTGGGCTCAGCAAGGTCATTTGTATATAAGATGGAGAAGGATGACATCCGGTCTGTGCGCCATTTGATTTTTTTTTTTTTTTTTAAATTTTCGGTGTTACTGACAGCGCTGATTATCTGGATATCTTTTTGAAGATATCCATTTAAGTAGAAAGTTAAACCGGTTAAATCAGAAAACTAAAATGTGTATTGCTATTTCTCTTCTCCGACTCATTTTCTGAGCTTCTCATTCATTTTCTTTTTCTTGTGTATTGAGCCGGCAGTTTCCCTCCTGCTCCTTTGTACCACCAACTTGTTACCCAGACAAAATTTAGCCAGGGATCTTTTTTTTTTTGGGGGGGGGGGGGGGTGGTGGTTGGGGGTTTGCCAATTTTTCAAATCTCAGTTTAGTTTGGGGTAACTAGAAATGTGGCCCAGGCAATGCCTTGAATAGCAACCTCGAGACGTCATCTCCCCAAAAGCAGGAGGAGGACACATTGGCTGCAAAGGAAGGCAGGAAAAATTGAACACAGCATATTTGATGACTTAACAAGGAGTTGCACTATATAGCAAGTATCTCCTGCTGCCGGCTCTGAACTCGGACTGCTGCTGCTTATTGCAGGGCAGCTCATGGGGAAAGAATGTAGAGCCTTGAAAGAATGCAGAGAGAAGCCTAAGAATGGAAACTCCCAGGAAAGCAATGAGCTTAGTAATAGTTCTTTTTTTTTTTTATCTTTTGCTAGCTGAACATTTTTTTTTTTAATTATTATTACTGAGCTTCTTTGCCCCGGGAATGACTTAATAAAAAGAAAAGAAAAAATAAATATGCTAAAACAGTCACTTGTTATGCTAGCCTTTACAGAGCTGAGACTGTTTGACAAAACGTGATCATGTTGCATCCTACAGCTGAGCATGATGGAAACTTTCTACAGATGATCAGATGAAACAAGACAGAGGGATGTGCATTCGTTTAAAACATATGTTAAAAAAAAATACAAAAACCGAGGCAGTTTTCAAAAAGGAACGAACCAAAAATAGCCTCCTACGAAAATATCCCAAAATTGTGGAGTAGTTTTCATATTCGATGCATTTAAAAAAAAAAAAAGGACTCTCTTGGTCTTGGAAGCCCTCTCCCACCCTGCCAAGAAGTGAACCCAGGATCTGGGCCTGCAATGGCCCAGTCACCTCCGTCCCCTTCTCTCAGCCTACAAAACTAATCTAGCTTGAGTTATCTGTCTGGGCCTCCCTGGGCTCCTCCTGCCCTGCTTCTTTCTTCTCCCCATTTAAGTCTGTCAGGGCCTGGGAGCTCCCACCCCAGCCCTTACTTAACCCCCCTTATCGGGTCTTGGAAATCCTAAAGGGCAGGATTGAAATTCACTCACTCCCACCCTGGTCCCAGAACTTTAAAAATGGCACTGTCCACCTGGAGGATTAACCAAAGTGATGTCAAATGTACTGAACTGAAAAAAAACCCAAACCTAACATTAAATGAACTGAAAATAAAAAACAAAGAAAACCAACAACCCTGAATGAAAAAAAGCCAAAGAAAACCAACAACCCTGAAATGAAAAAATGAAACAAAGCTAATGTTTTAGGGCTACACATCCCTAATACAGTCTACTATGTGCATGCAGTCTGTATAAAGATGTGCAAACAACTCAAACAAACAACCTACCATACAGGCCGATACAGTACAGTGCGCTCCGACTACGCACTGTTAACCTGCCCTTGGACGCGCGTTTTCCCTTACCCCTTATTCAGTAAGGGAGGAAAATGCGCGTCCAACCCGCAGCACCTAATAGCGCCCTCAAAATGTAAATGCATGTTGAAGGCCCCTATTAGGTATGCCCGCACGATAAAGTAAGTGAAATGTGCAGCCAAGCCACACATTTACTTTAAGAAATTAGTGCCTTCCCAAAGGTAGGCGCTAGTTTCTGCCGGCCACTGGGAAAGTGCACAGAAAAGCAGTAAAATTGCTTTTCTGTGCACCCTCCAACTTAATATCATGGCGATATTAAGTTGGAGGTCCCAAAGAGTAAAAAAAGTTAGAAAAAAAGAAAAAAAAATTTAAAATAGGCCGGCGGCTGTCAGGCCGAAAACCGGACGCTCAATTTTGCCAGCGTCCGGTTTCCGAGTCCATGGCTGTCAGCGAGCTCGAGAACCAACGCCGGCAAAATTGAGCTTCGGCTGTCAAATCCGCTGACAGGCACCGCTCCAGGTCAAAAGGAGGCGCCAGGGACGCGCTAGTGTCCCTAGTGCCTCCTTTTGCCCATTTCTACCGCACCACCTAATTTAAATAGAGAATTGCGTGCACAGGTGAGTGGCCTGTGCGCACGCCGGGAGAGCGAGCGTTTGTCCGCTCTCCCGCGGACTTTACTGAATCGGCCCGGTAGTTGGCTGTAAAACCTGGTGCAAGTCTGCTGGTCATTTGTGAACCAGTCAGATTTATTTTAGCGGCTCTAGGGAATATCTGGAGTAGATCAGCAGAGTCAAAAGATCCACTCAAATTTACTTGAGATTTCTCATAGATCCAAAGCAGATGTTATTGTAAATGAACATTTTCATTGGAAAAATTGTTGAGTGAACCAATTCAGTGCATCTGGGTTTTTTTTTCTAAAATTCATTCAATTAGGTGGCAAATCCCTTTGAGGGCTCTTTTCTAAAAGGAAGTTGTGACAGTCTGTCTGCCTATGGAATAATTCCTTATTGTCTGAGAGATCTGTACATTCCTACATGTGTACATAGATCAGCAGTAAATAACTGAAATCTCTGAATATCAGAATAGCAATAGGTGGTCTAAGTAATTCTAGACTAAATATTATGGAATTGATTCAACTCCAGTGGATTTGGTCTCCATTGGGTGAATAATAGCTGAGTATTGAGTTTTTCCCCCAAGCATCTGTTGTCATAAAAGACCCTAGCACTCTCCCCGGGCCTGCCCCATCACTTTTCTTACTCCTAATCCCTCCCCATAAATCAGTCACAGTTCCCTCACTCATGCTCTGGGGCATCTCCTTCCTCTTCCCGGACACTTCCCTTTTATTAGCCCCAAAGACCTAGGATCAGAGAATAGCTGCAGACTGCAGGTGTGTTTGCTCCAGCTCCTCTCCTCATTATGCTACCTGCTGACACAGGGACTGTGGGGACAGAAGAAGGGGTGAAGCTGGAACAGACTCAGCAGAGCTGAAAACAATTGCCCTGCTCCTCTTTTTTCAGCCCTTCCCCTGTGGTTTCTTGTATACAGCCTGGACGGGAGGAGGTAGAACAGTACTTCCTGGAGCTTTCCGCTGTTTTCCCCCAGAGACCTGGCAATTTATTCACATTCCCTGAGTCTCTAGGTGAAACCCAGAGGGTTTCCTGGTATTCCTGGAGCCCGCCTATACTTTCCATTATCGAAATCTGCTCCACCTCTCTTCCCACCATGAAAAACGTTATACATCCATCTAGATTGATGGCTTTTATTCAGCTCCATAAGGCCTCTACCCAAATAGATTAACTCCTCTTCTGATCAGGAGCAAGCCCAGCTGGCCTCCCCTTTGCCTCCATAGCATCCTTTATTCCCTCTGGAAGGAAAAATGTCATTTAATTTTGTTTTTCCTCCCATGAAAAATCATGGAACCTGGATCCATAAGGAAAAAGTCTCATTTCTGAGCTATTTCATGACACATTTAAAAAGACAGTACCATGATCGCTGCAGCACATATCTTTTGAAAAGTAAAGTGACTGACAGCAGGGTGGGCATAAAGGAGCGCTGTCTTCACTGCGCGCCTCCCCCAGTCTGCATGCTGGCTGAAGGTGACTCTGGACTGGGTCCCCCAGCTGGGGGGGGAGCCAAGTTGCTGTGTTCTTTCAGGAGGAGAGTGTGGGACTCATAGCAAAGAAAAGGCCACGGGGATGATAAAGCAGAGACAAAAGACTTAAAAGAAGACATGGTAGGACTTTTCAATGCTTTTCCTTTCCAGGAGGGAACTTAAGCTTGCTTCCTAAACCCATGGAAACAGTGCAGAGCTGAGCCTACCGGCTCAGGGTCCTGTCGGAGGCACAAACTGAGTCAAACCAATAAAAAATATAAAATAGAACCTAAAACAGAAAAATATGCAAATACATGGGTGAGAAAACAGTGCTTGGTGCTACTGCTTATTTGTGCACGTGATAGATGCAAAACAATTTAAAGGCAAGACCTGGCAGATCTTCATGTTTGTGTTTGTCTCTCGGGACCTTAGGTGGAATTGGAATGAGGGGAGGGGGAGGGATTGTTACTCTGGGTCATCAGCAATGTAACCTATGACTCTCCAAAAAAAGATTGGTGGGGGTGGAGCTTCTCATCCTGTCTGGCTGTGCCTGGAGGCCCAGTGAAGAGGAGGAAGAGCTGCAGGCAGCTGAGAGACAGCCTGATCCCGGAAGCAGTGCCTGCAAGGCCCCTGGAGGAATAAGGCTCAGCACTCGGGGGTGCGCAGCTGCTGCTGGAGCATCTAAGCCGCGCGCAAAAACGGGTGCAACTGTTCTTGAAAATCTTTGTATTCTCCCATTCTTATAATGGGAAGTAAAAGGGAATAAGGTTTTCTACAAACCCACAGCAATAGCTAGAGGTCCCATAGATAGCCATGTTACCCTTTCCCAGCTATCACTGCAAACAAATCTGAGTACAGGGAGTGAGGAAACCTTCTTGAGTCTGGTGCCCCAAACCCTCCCCAGACCCCCGCAAATGCCACCTTCATTACACGAGTCAGAGGCCTTTATTTCAGAGTACTTTTAGAACCTTTTGGTTCAACTGTGCCCTTAATTTGTCCTTAATTTGTAGAAGTTGTGGATCCACACGACAGTATTGAAAGAGGTTTGGATGTTACTTCAGATGACAGAGAGTTCTGGGATACCAGTTCCTGTTCCGGTACAATGGGAAGTGGGAACTATTCTGTTTGATGAACCAGAGTTCATTGCATTGAAGGATATTTGGAGAATAGTGATAGAACTGATAATTCTTTAGTGAAATCTGTAAATGATCTCTGCTCCTTTTCTACGGGGATATCATCTAAATTGTTAAATTTGGACTCTAAATGAGTACACTTGAATCAGAGATCTTTGACAACTTGTCAAGAGTCTGTTACATGTTTGCAAAATGCAATGTCAGCTGTGGTTAAAGATAATCTAAATATCCATTATCAACTGGAAATGTTGAAGAACGAGTTTAGATCTAGGAACTTAAGAATTTTGAACTTTCCTAGATCCAGATTAATGTCTGGGCCAGAACTTTTTAAATGTTATGTAACTGAAGTACTCCAGTTTCTACCCAATAGGGTCTTTTCTTTATCTAATTGTTACTAGGTTGCCAATTTTAGGGGAATTTCTGCTTCTTCTGAGGGGGCTTCTGATGTGTTTGTTCCCATCTCTAGTCCAGAATTCAATTTCTTCATGACACCAATTTAACTAGGGCTACTCTTGTGTCCTTTTGTTTAGAAACTGACAAAGATACTGTATTTCAACAATGTTTAAAAGATAAAGACTCACTGTTCTGTGGTCATAACGTTCATATTTTCACAGAGACACAGGCAAAAAGAAAATCCTTTTTGCAATTGAAACAATAGGTGCTTTCTCTTGGTGCAATATTTTGTGTGTGTGTGGGGGGGGGGGGGGGAGGTTTGTATCTTTTTATTTAAATCTTCGCACAGTACAGAATAGTTCACACAAGAAACATTTTATACACCATTTGCCAGCAGCTCACTGCTTCAAAACTAATAAGTAAACACTTCTAGTACTGAGCACCATTGTAAAACTTCCAGTAACAGTCCGACACTTTATCATAGAACCCAACACTGTCTCGTAACTGAAAAGTCTGCTTCTCAATGAACGCAATAGTGTATACCTGATTTCTGCAGTGTTCTAGCATTGGCGCAGATTTCGACTTGGTGGCTATGGAAAATCTAGCTGCATGGATCAAGTGCAACACCAATGCTTTTTTATATTTGTCCATGAACTGACCCTCTCACCGACCCAACAAATAGTCGGTGTAAAGACAATCTTACATTGTAGTATTTGTTAACTAGTCTATTCACTCTCTGCCAGAAGGCCTATACAAATGGTCGTTCCCATAAAACATGCAAAAAGGTGCCCAGATAGGTATGATTGTATGACAACCCTATACAGAACTGAGCTGACTCTCCTTGGAGCCCTTCCATCTACAAAGTCTTTTTCCAGTTGAGTGGGTTCCGACTAGTTTAACACCTCTCTACTGCATTTATCCATGACCTTCCATATTTTATCATAGTAAATACGAGATTGGTCAGGCAAATCATTTCAAATGTTCGATCAGTAAGACTTTAAAATACTATCCTCATACATTTTACCCAGACATCTCAACCCTTCCTCCTACCAGGTGAATTATGGTGGGGTTACTGTTACTATGCTGCTCGCGGGCCCCAACCATGAGCAGCCTCTCACCTCTTTTGGCCTGGAGGCCACTGATGCCACTGTTCCCCACGGCCTAGCGTAAACTAAGAGTCCGCCTACCCAAACTCCTGCAAGGCATCATTCTATCTCTCACTCTGAGGACCAGTGCCATCTCTCAGCGGTTTCTGCACTTCAATACTTCTTCTTGCCACGCTTGAGTATAAGCAGCGGTGACAGTTTGGAGACCCTTTCGTTGGTTGCTGCCTGGTCTCAGAAGAGCCTCAGCAGCCTAGTGTGGACAGCTGACCATCTTTGTCTCTCCTAGTTTAACTATCTCCAGCATGGTTCTCAAATACTTCAGAGGACGCCTCATTATCTACTCTTCCATAGGCCATAATCAGATGGTACTCCCTTACTAAGGCTCTGACCTGCTAAATGGCACCTGACAAATTCTATCTTCTGTCAAGACAATTCAAGGGTCAATATCATCTTTAAAGCCAAAAAGACCTTGAGTCCTAGCCTCTCCTAAGGGTTCGGCCTTCAAGGCAAACTATAAGGAAGCCTGTGCCCTCATCAATTCCTGTTTTACTTCTAAGTAATATTTCGTCCTCATGGGATTATACCTCTAGCAACAAATCAAATCAAATCAAATACCAGCAAGAGGACTTCCATGTTGAGTCCATTGCCAGAAAGTAAAATCCACTCTGTGACCACTTGGAAATAGCTTCCTTTCTCAGCCTATGATTATTGGAATACCTAGGTGACATGCTAGTCACCTAGTCATTGAACTCTCTGTCTTGCTCTTGAACCACTATCCAGTGCCAAATGCTACATATGTCTCCTCATGCTCAATCAGGGCTTGGATAACCATTGGAATGTTTTCAGTTTCCAAGAAATATCAAGGTCTCCGGTACTTCCCAGTTTGTTGCCCAGACTCCTTGTCTACAGCCTCATCTGCAGTAGGATCTTCGGAGTTCAGCTTTTCCTAGGATCCTTCTATTCAGCTTTAATTCTGCAGTTTAATTCTTCATCTTTTAACAGCTTCAGCCTTGGAAACCTCAAGAATGGATTTCCTTCAACTAATCTCTCTGTCATTTTAAGACAGTATATGGACAATGCCCTTCCTAAGACCTTTAACTGTTAATTTCTTAGTAAGAATCCAAGATGCAGTCCAGCTACCCTGCAATCCATTGTGATGTATAATCTGTGCCTTCAGTGAGTTCTGTGTGTGTCCTCATCTGCATCCTTGATTACCTCCATTCCATGTCTTCAGCCTTGAATACTTTTATCGCTTCAGTCCCTCACCAAGGAATTCCAGCAATAATTCTTGGACCCACGATCCCCCCCGGATGGTATGGACACTATACTTTCGATCCTTCCAAGCTGCAGAAAGGAGGCTTGAGGAGGGGGTCTTTGAGGAAGGGATGATGTTATGATGATGCTCGCAGGCCCCAGCCACAAGCAGCTTCTCACCTCTTGCAGCCTGGAGGCCACCGACTCCACTGTTCCCCCTGGCCCAGCCGCCGATGATGTCCTTCCTTGCGGCCCAGAGGCCACCGACTTTGCCACTTGCCTCGCAGCGAGAACGCCGTTGCTGTAGTCTCCCCTCTGCAGCCTGGAGGCCGCTGACGCTGCTGCTCCCTGTAGCCCACGTGCCGCCATCCTCCTTGCGGTGGAAGTTCCGCCGCTGTCTTCTGTCCGTGGCGGGCGGAGCAGCTGCTGACCTGGTCTTGTCCCACAATGGGAGCACCACCACGGGCTCCCTCTTCGTGGCAAGGATGCTGCCATTGCTGTTCCCGGTCCTGGCTTCCCCTAGGTGCGTGACTGCGCCTCTTCACAATATTTAAAGGGTCTGCAGTGGAAAATGCCCCACGGCTCTGTTTGATGACATCACCCGGTGTCTCCTCTTCAGCCCTATAAAAGGGCTCGCCAGCAGATCCTCATGGTCTTCGCAAGGAGCTGTCTGCTCCTAGATGTTCCATTCCTGTTCCTTCATCCAGGAGGCTCCAAGGTCCATCTTTACTCCTTCAAGGTCCACTGTTCTTCGTGGGAGCTCCCTTGTCTTCATCCATTGTTCCTGGTCTCTCATTGGATCCTGCATCCTCGTCCATTCCTGTCCGGATGTTCCAGTTCTTTGGATGTTCTAGTTCTTTGGTTCCTGTGACCAGTGGTCCTTGATCCTCTAGTTCCTGGTTCCAGGTTTCCCAGCCTTGTCTCGCCCACCAGATTCCACCTACAGATGGCCATCTTGAGTTTAGCCTGAATCTGTATCTGAATCAGCCTGAGTCATGTTCCTGGTCATTGGATCCCTGTTCTGGCCTGGATCCTTTCAAGTACTGCCTGGATTTCCTTATCCTTCCTGAGCCTCAGTCTTGTGCTTGTCCTGCTCTCCACGTGGTCCGCAATCAGATTCTTCAGGTTGTGTAGGGCGCACAGTGGGACAGTGTGGTCTGCGACCAGCCCATGGGGGGCTATGTAGGACACGCTGAGGAGTAGTGCCTGCCTGAGTCTCCAAGTGCCTTGTCTCGTCCAAGTCTCCATGTGCCTACCTGAGTCTCCAAGTGCCTTTTCTCGTCCAAGTCTCCAAGTGCCTACGTCTCATCCAAGTCTCCAAGTGCTCATGTCTCATCCTTGTTCCAGAGTCATCACCTGTCCTCGACCTCTGTCCATCCTGTCGCACCTGCTGTTCCCAGGCGGCAGGTCCAAAAGGGCTATTAAGTGGCCAGGGGGCTACTCCAGATACCAGCATTGCATTGCTGGGTCTCTTCTGGTGCATTCAGGTTCGGCAGAGGCCCGAGTGCTCCGAGTCTTCAGCCTGTCCACCTGCATTTGGATACATCTCGCCTGCCTCGGCACCTCTCCGGATCTCCTCTCTGGGAGCTCCGGAGAGGGCACACTCTTTCTCCTGAACAAGCAACCGCTCCCTAGCGTTCGCAACAATTACGCCATAAAGGCGTAATTGCCACAAAATAGCACCCCCCCAATTCCCAAATTCTTACACATAGATTTCCACCACTCATACTGTGTTTGCAATCAGTAGACATCTGCCGCATGCCCAGCACCCTCCCAGTGGTTGGTGGGATATGTATGAGAAGAGAGCAAAGGTCAGCTTCTCTCACCAATCCTACCTCCAGTGAATACCAGAGTGAAGTTTTATCTCTAAATAATAAGGTGAGTGCCCCAGAAAGTCAGGCCACCCAATAATAAACTTGTAAGTTTGGGAAGGCTAGTCCCCCATATCTTTAGGCTTCCTTAAAGTTTTCAATTTCATTCGTGAGGGCTCGTTTCCCCACAGAAATTGAATCAACATCCTATTGACAATGGTAAAGAAACTGCTTGGCTTAAAACATGACACATGCTAGAATAAGTATAATAAGCACAGGAGGACATTCATTTTCATCACATTAGCTCTACCAACCCAAGATATATAGAGCGGCATTGACTCCCAAGAATCTTGTTGAATTTTATTGAAGACTGGTGCATAATTACGTTTCTATCTCTTCCGTCAGGGTACATAAATACCTAGATATTTAATATGAGAGGTCACTCAACTAAAAGAGGAGAGGCATTGCGGGATGTCCCTCTGGGTATAGGTGACTTTTGGAAATTTATCTTATACCCAGCCATCAAGCCAAAAGCATTTATAATCAATATCATCTAGTCTTCTGAGGCCTTAGGGTTAATGAGGTATATCATGACATCATCTGCATATAAAGATAATAGTGTGCATCTGGTCTCCAACCTGAAAATCCTGTATTTTTGGAACTAAATGTAGTTTCTGAGCTAACCCCTCTATTGATAAATCAAAAAGCAAAGGGGATAGGGGCACCCCCTGCCTCGTAGCCTTCTAAACAGGAAAAAAAATCCATTTGTAAGTATCTGAGCTCTTGGGCGTGTATATAAAGCCTTAATCCAGGCGATAAACTGAATACCATTTTTCTCAAGTATGGCAAACAAAAATGGTCATTTAAGACTATCAAAGGCCTTTTCTGCATCCAAGCCTAACAATAGACCCAAAATCACATTTTTCTTTGTCAATACAAAAATATTAAACAATCTAGTATCATTGATGGAGGACTGTCACTTAAATCCTGTTTGGTTTTCCCCAACCAAATCCACCATACAGTTCTCCAATCGCAACTCAGAATTTTCGCCAACATCTTGTTATCAGTATTCAACAAGGAGAAAGTCCTATAAGATTAAGCTCCAATTTGTCCCATCCCTTTTTATATATAAGCACTATTGTTGCATGAGTCAAATAATCTGTCACCTCTAGATGGGATTGTAAGTGTTTGAAAAGAAATTACAAAGTGATGCACTGGAGGTGGACCCTTGGCCTGGTGCAGGTTTAGTATGGCCCTCTGGTCGGACCCAGAGAGCGCCTGCCACCAGGAGGTGGAGCACATGAGGAGACAGAGGCTAACTGGAGCTTCACCAATAACAGTCCGGGGTTTCCTCAGGTTGAGCCCTTGGGTTCCCGGACTGCCTGGTCTTAGGTGGGCCTCAGATGGTCTCCCAGAGAGGTAGTGGAGAGGTGTGCCCACCACGAGCAAGGGTGCACGGCTAAGACAGAGAGGATGGACTAGACCCGAACTGGAAGCTCCGGAGACCTCAGGGAGGTCACAGTTCAGAAGGTTCTCCGGGCGAGACAGGCAGTGCCTGCGGGTTTAGTCGGGTGGAAGCCATGAGTGGATTCCCAGCAGGCTGGTCTGGTAGTCACAGTAGACCAGAAGAGAGCGTCCAAGTGAAGCCAAGGGTCAGAGCCAGAGTATCAGTCCAGAAGTAGTCAGCCAAAGCAGGAGTCAATACCAAGGTCAGTCCGAGCGTAGTCAAGGCAAGCGAGAGTCAGTTCCAGGCAGCAGACGGAATAGTCAGGCAGGCAGAGGTCAGTTCTAAGCAGCAGGCAATAGAATGGTCAGGCAGGCAGAGATCAGTTTTAGGCAGCAGACAGGAGATGTGTTTTCTGTAGCAGGGCAATCTGGGCTCCCCTCTTTTTAAGGTAACCCAGAATGCAACTTCTTTTCACAGGAGAACCAATACGTCTCACAGTGGAAGAGATTACATTAATAAGCTGCTTATCCATATCGTCCCCATAGCTGTATGAAAGAGCTGAGATGTAACGAGTTATCAAGGTATGATGTACCAGATTACTGGTATAGAAATTAAATAAATAAATAAAATAAGGCTGTACCCATCCCTGTGAACTACCTCACTGAAATCTTGTCTGTACTTTCAGTGAGTTTTTTTTAATAAGAAATTCCCAAACCCTTCCAAACCAACTAAGAACTCTCCCTTCCCTGTTCACAATCATTAGAAAGCAGTGTTTGCTGCTCGGCGTACATAACTATCGATGGGCACTGCTAATTCCCGTACCCAACTATCCCCCACCTCCCCACAACAGAGAAGTACTAAGCAGATGGGGGTTTACCTAAGACCCACCTACTTCTCTAACAACCCAATATACCCATCCCACCTCCCACCCAAACAACTCCTCCCCACCATGCAACAACCCCCCCTCAGCCAATAGCACGATCTCTGTCACAAATTATCTCCAAATGTCCGCAATCCATTTCAGAATGTTTACTGTTCTTTCATTGTCCTTGTAAGTAATGTGAAGATTTGCCGAGGCTATAAAATGGGGTGCAAGGGAGATGCTTCTCCGTGTTGGGTGGGTCTCTTGGATCCTTTGCTGTATGTGCCGATCTATTTTGCCAGTTAGGGCATTGAGAGCCTCCAGCTAGCTGGGAAGCTTTTGAGTGGTGAGCTCATCCTTAAGTTTCCCAGAGAGGCCTTCAAAAAAGATGGTGATTAAGCTGTCCTCCCGCCAATTTAATTCAGAGGCCAGGGTCCTAAATTCTAAGACATACTCGCCCAATGTTCGGGAGCCCTGGAGAATGTGGAGTAGATCAGAGACCATTGCAGCTGCATGACCTGGCTTCTCAAAGACAGAGTGGAATTGCTTCATGAACTGCTGGAGATCAAGTAGGGCAGGATCCCCTTGTTTCCAGAGGGGGGAAGCCCAGGCCGAAGCCAGTTCTGTCACTTCCAGTAAAGACAGAATAAATGTCTTCTTGGCTTTGTCATTGGGGAATAGTGGAGCCTGTAGCTGAAAATGCATTTTGCACTGATTGAGAAATCCCAGACATGGCTTGGGATCCCTGGCATACTGGGGTGAAGTTGGCAATTGAGGAATTGGCTGAGAAGGCGCTAAAGGCTGTGGCGGCACCGGCACAGGGTGTCTAAGTGAGTGGAGAGACAGAGTCCATTGCTGCGGCCAAGAGCTCCAAAGTACCTTGCTGGTTTTGTAGCCTGCAGGCTATGCCAGGGATGACTTAGAGCGAAGTCAAGTCTGCCGAGTCCATGGCTTCAGCAACCTGTTTTGTTTGTGGACCCTTGGCTGAAGCGAGATTGACTTTACCTGCAGGGAGAAGCCCTACAGGTTCTCACCATCAGCAAATGGACCCAGATGAAGTAGAGTCCAGTCACGAGCTTCACCTTTACCAGCCCACATGCCCCTTGGGTTGAGCCTTTGGGTGCCGGGGCTAAGGTCATAGACTGGCAGCAAACAGGCGAAAATCAAGGACAGGTGGCAATCAAGCATATCCAGAGTCCAGGTGAAGGTCAAGCACAGAGTCCATCCAAGGAACAGGAGGAGGGACAGGTAGAGCAAGCGAGGACTGGAACACACTGAGACAAAGACTGGAACACTCTAAGACGAAGACTGGAACAGTCTGGGATGAAGGCACAAATAGGCTGAGAAGCAACACACACTCCTCATTATAGCTGGACCTGTTGCTGAGGTGAGTTGCTTCTGGGGTGTTGCCCTTATATAGGGCAGTATTGGTGATGTCATCTCTAGGGGCTGCAGGGACTTTCCTGCCGCAGTCCCTTTAAATGCTGAGAAGTAATGCATGCGCACACCTAAGAAGAAGCATGGCGCGTTGCTGTCAGGGTGTCGTTCTACCTGGTGAACCGGTGTCATCTTGCCGCATTGGGGAGCAGCATCCTGCTGCATGGTGAGCTGGCGGTGTTTCGCTGCGTTGGGCACAGCCGGCCCAGGCCCAGAGGTAAGGATGGCAGTTTGCAAGATTAGGCTGTGGATCTTCAAATGCAACAGAAATGTCAAACTGGGACACCACTGTTTCAGTCCTCCTAAGCACAGTACCTGGTTTAGTTTTGGTTGTGAAAGTAGGTCACAGATGGATAAACAAAACATACCCATAAGGCATGTTCAATACATTGCACAAGAATGGGCAATAAAGGGAAAGAAAAAGAAAGGTAACGTAATAAATCATGAACTACAAGACCAGGTCCCTTTGACTTGAATAGAGCCTTGTGACTGCCCACATCAGCTGAAGAAATAGTGTATTCTCTGTACAGGCAGCCACATGATGTGCAAGTGGCATTGGGGAATTTGGAAGCACGACTTTGAAGCTCAAGCTCAGGGGCAGAGTTGATGGTGTACATGAAATGTTTATGAAGGCCACTCCCACTAAGTGACAGAAATATTTTATGTAGTAACAAACAGATAGCATAAATAGATAATTAGTGGCATACTAAAATACGAGTTAGTATATTTCTCAAAATACTTGCATTTATGTGCTTCCCAAATTAAGCAGGCTAGAGTCAATTTTTATGAATTCATATCGACTTGTTTTGGTAGTGAATATCCAATTGAACTAATTTAAAGCTTGTAAAGGGCTTAGCATAGAAAAGAGGCTTAAATATATATATATAGCTTCAGCCAGGAATCCAGCCACAGGATACTGCCGTCTCATATGTGAAGAATGTTCTACTTCAAAGACTTACAACCATTCCCAAAAAACTGCACACACCCTTTACCGTATGTTTGAAAAACCTTAGCTTTGATCAACATTTCTGTTTAAGCTATGGTCAGGGTACAATTTCCTTTTTCCCCTCATTTCAAAAACCTCAAAGCCAATGTCAGCAGAGCCCCGCCTGTACAGTGCACCTGTGGAGAATGTCAGCCAAAAGGTAAGGGAGGCGGCTGAACAAAGATGTCTCTGGGGTTTTTCCCCATTCAATGCTACCCTTTGTAGGTCAGGTAGGCTTAATTTTTTTAAAACAAAGTCAAGATATAGAGCATCTCTCTTCATGCCATTGTATTTCATTAATAACAATTAAAAGTTTATTTCTAAAACATATATTCTGTATACCTGGTACAATCATACTGTTGATGCCAAAACTGTTGTGTTGTGTGGATGAGACTGACACAACTATACAATATTTCTAAAACTGGTTACTGTTTCCTTACAGCCTTAGTACTTTGGTTTGTTGGTAATTTAAATCTTGATTAAGACTCAGATGTAAAATACATCCATCAAAACACATACAACTGTGCATATGCCTTTGTATTAATAAAAACCCATATCTGAACCACACTTTTGTATTCTGTGTTTGCTTTAATTTACTTTAGTTTAGTACTCAGTCTGGGTTAATGTTAAAAAAAAACCCCAACTATCCTCATACTCACAACAAAATATTGTCCTACTTTCCTCCCAGTAAAATACCTCCCTTTTTTTCTGTCCCATTCACAGTCTCATTGGTCTTCCCTACCTTTGCCCTTTGTGACCTATATTATTAACAATGTGTAGAATAGGTAAAATCTGAGACTTCCTGACTTTTCCTACTTCATTCTTTACTAGATTGAGAAAAAGCCAGAAAAAGGCACTATGGTCTAGATACCTATCCTTGCATAAAAAGATTTGTATTTTCCATAGTATATATTTATTTATTTATTATTTTTTACTATACGGCTTTCATGACATGAATCACATCAAACCGGTTTACATTTAACAGAGTGTGCAAGGTAAGAGAGAACTCAAACAACTGGAACAAGAGCATTGTAAGGAGAGTGACAGTTACAATAAAACAGGGAAATAAATAACTGGGAGCTAGAGGTGAGAAGAGGGGAATTTAACTGACAGCAAATTATTTACAAGGTAACAAGATTGAATCCGATAAAATGTGGTTTGTATCGTAGATGACAATGATAACAATGTGAAGGTGATGACAGCGGATGACATAGTTTGTTATTTAAGTCCATTTTTGATAATGTGATTGAGATGTCGGGTGTAGGTCTCAGTCGGGGACCTACACCCGACATCTCAATCACATTATTGAGATGAGTGGGGTATTGAATCACATATATGTCATAATGATCTGGAACCATTCCTCTGCAGTTGGTTTGGTCGCTCTTAACCAAGGTAGCTCTCAGGAAGACATCAAAAGATAAAAAGTCATAGTGACATGTTTCCCTACCAGCTCATTTTAGGCAATAGGAATCCAAGAAGGATGGTCAATAAAATATTCATCTTAATTGCTGACACTTACTAAGTTACTAGTTAAGGTCATTGTGATGTGGTGGGTACCTCACATAGCCAGAAAGCATTCAGTGATTGGAAAAAGGAAGCTAGCTGGAGACACAGAGGGCAATGTAAAAAACTAAGAGAAAGAAAAGCAAAAAGCTAAGGATTCATTAAGAAAAAGGCAGGCAACAGGTAGCTGCTGGGAATTGTAGTCCCAAGGGGATTTAACCTAAAGCTAGTTTGGGGAAAGAAACTGATAGCAGAGGAATGCGACAGGGAATTCAGGTGAAGCTAATTAAGGATTTTCTTAAATGCCAATGTAATTATCTGCACTAGGCTTAGTGTAACTGATTATTTCCCTTTTAGTGCTGATTTTTTGTTGTTGTTCAAATTACTTCCAAAGTATGAAGGTTTTTAGCTCCTACATGTTTGAGGAGCCATTGTTGGTGACTATTGTGAGAGGTGCTGAGAGCAGAGTGCAGGTGTTGGTCTGAATCTGAGCATCAGACAATGATGCCTTTTCTGTGGCACACCTGATTGGGTCTGAAGGCCTGATCAGGTGTTAAGAGACAATAATTTATATGCACAGTTAATGAATATACTTAAAAAAGGCACAGAACAGAGTGGGGTATGATCCCTCTCCCTCCCTCCACTCCCCACTGAAGTTAAACAAAAATTCCTGGGCTGAGCAGGTGATGTCCTCTCTCCCACCCAAGATAAGCAAAAGTAAAATAGCGGCTGAGCCCTCAATCTCCCCACATTCCAAACTTAGAATTTGTGGGACACCTAAATCCCAACACTCCCACCCCAAATTCCCAAATGTTGCAGGAAACCCTGCTGGGAAGAGGAGAGGACTTTGCTTCCCCCCGCAGAGCTGCTGTCAATGCTGATGTAGCTCTCAGCTGTACCAGCAATTAATATTAATTTATTCACGTCATGTTCCATTGATTGGTCCCTTTACTGACAGCTGTCAATGAAAGGACCAATCCCTGTTCAGAACATCTGGTAAGCTACCTGGGGAGTAGCAAGCATAGCAGGTCTTCTTAGATGTAGTCTTAAGAACATAAGAACATAAGAAAATGCCATACTGGGTCAGACCAAGGGTCCAGCAAGCCCAGCATCCTGTTTCCAACAGTGGCCAATCCAGGCCATAAGAACCTGGCAAGTACCCAAAAACTAAGTCTATTCCATGTAACCATTGCTAATGGCAGTGGCTTGTTCTCCTGTCTTGTCTTGTTCTCCTGTCTTGTTCTCCTGTTTCTTTCCAGGTTGCATCCTGAATGAAGAGAGTGAGGAGGAATGGTATCACAGACCAAGGGAAACATGCCTGTAGAAAATGGATTGGTTTGGCTGATATTCAGGTATTGACCTGGACCTGAGCAACATATGCAAAGAGAGGAAGAAAGAAGATTCCAAACCTGGAGGATGGAGGGGTGATCATGCACATATGGGCATCAGTAGTTCTTGGAAAATGGGGTTTCATGGCCAGCTTCAGAGAGTTAGGGGGATGGACCATTGGTTGGGCAAGTTAGACTAGCTAGAGGAAGGTGAGAGAGAGAGCCTATAGACCAGAGGCCTGAGTCCAATTGGAAATAGATGTTTACAAAGCAACCTCAGAAAACTCAAAAAGCAAAATGGGCCTGATCTCAGAATTTGAAACATTGGTCTTGTAGCCAGACAAAGGTAATTTCCTCAATAATTTCCATCAAAAGTGGAAGTGATTCAACTGGGCTACAGATCTAATAAAACATCAAAAGTGAAATGTAGACCCTTTACAAACACAGCTGGTCTAAATTGTTTAAATCATACTACCTTGCATTGTTAATGAAACAAAATAACATAAAATAAAAGCCTTTAATATAGATGTGCTAGCCTTAACTCGACTATTCACAAAGAACTATCTTATCTGCATAGCCCTGGACCATTTCTTATGTACAGTGCTTTGGAAGCTGATTGGCCCTCTTGTACTCACTATTTCACGATCTCTGCCCTTCTTCAGGCAGGTTTGGCATAACTCCTCCGGCTACACTATCAGTCTGCTCTTCTTGCTTCTCTTATCAACAACCTCACTCAGGCAATTTTCCCTTTAGGAAACCACACTCGAGCAGCCTGCAGCTGAACCTTTTAAGCAGTATTTAGTACCAAGCTGTCTTTCAGTCATTTGACTGTAATCAGGAGGAGTTCTGGTGCAGCTTCTTTCTTAAAGTCCTGACCTTAGGGACCCAATGGGTATTCTAGTCACCTTCTACTGACTTATGCTTAGCTTGCATTTCTCCTCAGGGACAGAACCATGACTGGCTCCTGCCAGCACCATCTTTCAAAGCAGGGGATACTGGCCCTATAACTGATTGAATTAATCTTAGATTCATACACCAAAGCATGGTAGCATAGTAGATGACCACCACAGATAAGGTTTAATCGGCCTCTTCCTCTCTTGTTTTCTATCACTTTGGATAGATCATCATATAAATTCACATATTTCACCCATGTCTTTTCAGTAAGATATCTTGAAACACCCATTTTTTAATGAATCTCCAAATTTAGCCAATTAGATAAACCTGCTGAAACCAGCACATGATCTGACCAAGAGATGGTGTCAATTTTGGCCACCTTCATCATTTTAAGCACATTAAAACTTTGGAAGATGTAATTGATTTTGGTATAAGAATTATATGAATAGGAGGTAAACAAACAATATTGATGTACATTTGTTTAAAAATGAATGATTTTTTCAGAAGGAAAAAGTATATTTTCAGATCATTATAAGGTGAGTTCTGATAAAACATTTGTCTAGCCCACAAATCATAAAACATGGATATTATATAAGATAAATAACATAATCTGAAGTATAATCTGAATGCGAATAATGGATGATGTTGTATCTCATATCAGGATGCTCCCAAGATGTTCTAGTCATGGCCAACCTACACATATCACAATATCCACAAGTGAAATGATCCAGTTGTTTAAGTTCATTCTGTGGCTCCACCAAATCTGAAAGCACCACATTATCTTTAATGTTCTTCCTCTAGTGAACACTATTACAGGAGGTTCTGTAAAAATTGAATGTAACAGAAGCATAAATAATAAACTAAAAAAGAAAGTTGAACCTGCTAAAACAGCAGTAATATGTACTTCAGGTACAAAAGGATTACTAAATGACTGTAGATACAACCAATTATCAAGAGAAAGGAAACATGCCTAACCCTGCTTCTCATCCTTCTCCCCTGTCTGCTGTAATTGGAAGGTCATAAGAAGAGTGTGAGCTCCTGTAACGAGATGCAACCGACACAAATCCCACTGCTATGCCTTGTGACCTTGGGCAAGTCACTTTCCCTTCTGTTGCCTCAGGTACAAACTTAGGGCCTGATTCATCAAGGTACTTTCCCATAGGCACAGAATGGGAGAAAAGCCTAACAGGTAGATTTTTTTAGCTGGACCGTGGTTCATGCCACTGCTGACAAGCGCATCTGGGCATGGGCTGGCTGAAACAGGAAACTTGACTTGGCACAGGAACACTCTTGACTTGGAACAGGAATACTTGGATGTCCAACACGCTCCAGGAACTGAGAACCAGAAACCAATGCTGGTCTCTGGTGGCCACTCCAAAAGCCCTATTGGGCTGCCACTTGGAAGCGGTTTCAGCATGAGGACAGATGAAGAGGACTCAAAGATGACTCTGGAGACACGGACAAGATATGTTAGTTTTAATTTACTTATCCTTATATTTTCCTGTTTTATCTTGTTTTATTCTTTGTTTCTTATGAATCTACCTTTATAAACCACCCCAAACCTTGGAGGGTGCGGTTTATAAATAAATGCAACTAAACAAACAAACAGACAAACAAATAAATAAATAAATAAATAACACTGAAGACTTGGACATGGCTTGAAGACTGAAGCATGGCTTCAAACAGGAACATGATTTGAAGATGGACCCAAGGCTTGGGACAGGAACATTGCTGGATAGAACAAGAAGGGGGCTCAGAACTTGGAACAGGCTGGAACAAGAAATCTGGAGACCAGGGACAGGACTCAGGATCTTGGACTTAGAACTCAGACTCAGGAACCTGGCCTAGGAACACGGACATGGAACTCAGGAAGACTCCAAAAACTTGAACCAGCGGCGAAGACTTGGTCACAAGGAATGAAGACTAAGACTGAAGACTTGGATACAGACTGAAGATATGGATGCAAGAACCAGGAAGCCAGGAACAGAAGACGACAAGAAACTGGAGACCTTGAAGGACTGGTAACCACAGGATATCCTTGTAAAGGCCTGGAGCAACAGGGACATGGCCTTTCAAAACCCTGAAGCAATGACATCATCAGGAGGGGACAGGGGACTTTCCCCGCTGTGAGCCCTTTGAATTATAAGCAGAGGCGTGCATGCGCGCCACATCAGAGAATGTCAGCAGCATTTCAGGCTGCATGGGAAGCATGAGAAGGATCGGCGGCATCTCACCCCCCATGAGGAGCGGCAACCAAGCTGGCATCGGGTGGAGCAGCGGTGTTCTTCCTGCTG